>NW_016690326.1:1268898-1309724 GCF_001604755.1 Lepidothrix coronata
GAAATCCCTTCTATGGGATTCTTTCTCTTTTTTTTTTTTTTTTTAATTTGTTTTTAATTGCTGCTCCAACCTTTCATGACTTCCTTGTCTTTGGAAAGTTCCAAAGCATTAAAAGGAAACATTAAGTTCTGACGCCCTCCGACATTATTTTTCAGTTTAATCATTTTTCCCCATTTTCCTCCTCTTTCTCTGTGCTGAGTGAGGGTGGGAAAGAGACAATTAAGGGAAACTCAAAACCCTCAGATGTTTCAAATATGAAAAAGTTTAATAAAAGTTTTCCCACACATCGGCAGAGAAGTAGGAAAAACTGTTTTCTTATTAAATTCTCAAAGCAGAAATGACCAAAACATTCCTGGGCTTTGTGTTCACCACTCCCTCTCCCACTTTTTGAGCCAGAAGTCTCTGCTTTATCTTGCCTTTATGCTGGTGTGCATGTCTGTGAGACAGAGCCCTTCCCTGATGATTCTACGGTTTATAGCAACCAGCCAAATGCAGGGCGAGGGCTGAAATGGTGGCACAGAGTGGGGAAATGACTTGCCCAAGGTCGTGCAGTGGGGCAATGACTCAAGTGATTTCCAATAACACAGTCATTACTGTAAAGGCTTTAAAGAAGCAGTGCTTGATTCACTGCCCTGCACTGCTGCTCCCCGCAGCTCCGGAGGAGTTACAGGCACAGCGTCAGGCCAAGTGTTTGAGCGAAAGTTGGCCTTGGTTCAGCTGGGAGGGGAGGAGAGGGAGAATGGATACGTGTGGTTTAGACTACAGAGCCTGAATAAGAAAGGGAGACTCCTCAGGTAGGCATTTAGGTGGCTATTTTAAGAGGTGACAGATGTAACCCACGTCTTCCAGAAAGAACAAGGGAGGATGAAGATGAGTTGACAGGTTGGGCAGTGGACAAAATACTCTTTTTCTGCTATGTCAGAGCTTTTATTTCTGCTGCGGTCCAGGTCCTGTGCCATCTGGCAACTCAGCTGTGAGTATTCACATCCCTCCATCCTCCCTCAATCAGGTGGCCCATCACCCATCTCACACAGCCAAGCAGGACAGAAAACTATTTGGTACCAACAACATTGTTGCAGGCACATGACCAGTCAGCAGGAGAGGGAACCTGGCAGCTTCTTCTTGCTGCAAGCAAATGGCCCAGAACAAAAAGAAAGGCAAGGAAAAGGTGCCCACAGGGAGGATTTTCTGCCTTCACAGAGCAGGGGACTCCAGGGAGAGACTGGATTATACTCCATGCTATATTTTTATCTCTGCTCTATTCACAAGGTGCTTCAGCCATTGGTTGAGCTGTCTCTTGATTACTGCAAGCAAGATTCATCATCTCTTCGCCAAGAGATAGGAAAAACCCTGCCACCTTGTAAAGCAAACACATGAAAATGACGTGGTAGTGACTGGGTTTCAATGCTAATTTCAAATTACAAAGCACAGGAGCAACTTTCTACACACGATTTCTGATTCTGCTTTCTATTCCTGTCGAGCTGCAGCCAGAGTTTTGCCAGTGAAAAGTGCTATAAACAGCCCTGGCCTCGCTGAAAAAAGCAATATGCCGTCAGTCTGACATCTACCTCGCTTTTCCGCTCATTGTCAGCACTTTGATTGATAGTGTTGTTCATTAATGTGGGACGATTGTCAGCTTTTCCTGAATAAATATAAAAAGAAACAAAGAAATCCCCACCCTTTTCAAGCCAGAGTGAATTATTTCCTATTTTCCTTTGCTGAATTCAGGCATGTAACAGTACACTGCCCTCAAAACATGCTGGAGCTTTAACCACAAAGTAGGAAATTGGACTTTGGATTCAGGAACCAAAACTTTACTTAAGTAGTAGGTACAGTAATTAAATTTTACTATTATTTATTTTCCAAAAGGAAAAAACCGACGGTATGCCCTGAAGGCTTCTGTTTTAATACAGTACTTCAATTTTGCACAAAAAGCTAAAAGAAATCTATTTGGTGAAGACTAAAATGACATGTGAAAAGCAGAGGCAATCACAAGCACCACAAAAGATAGGCAGAGATTCAATTTAATACAAGGCTGCATCTTAATTCACACTGGGGAGAAGAGGAAAAAGAGATGTGAAAATTCACATATATTAAAGTATTTAAAAGATGGGTAAGTTTTGTTGGGCCTTTCGTACCCCCAAAACACTCCCCATGATGTCTGCTCAGGAATCTTTGAGGTTTGGACAACCTCTTTGTCTTTAATGTATTCCCACATGCCGACAACTAAAAGAGTGGGAGATGCCATAAAACCCACCCTAAACTCTGTCTTAACATTTACCATTTTCACTAGACATTTCATCCCCATGAGTTTTCCTTGCACTGGCACCCTTAGCTTTCTGCTTGATGGAGTCTCTCTAATCAGGTCATTGCTTTTACCGTTAGCAATAGGGTCATTGCTCAACATCTTTTTCAAATTGTACATTGCATCAGTGTGTATGAAACACAACCACAACAACAACAACAACTACGATTACAAAACTGTAACTGGGTGTGGGGGGAAAAAATGGGGAGAGGAACATCAATGGCTGACCAATGATTAATTCAGCAAATCATGCTTCGGCACAGATTTGCTTTTGAAGCAACATGCTAACAATAATAATATTCTCCACAAGTGCTACATTTGTAGAGTTGAATGGCAAATTATTTTGAATACCTCTGTAAAGAACAGGAAACTGAGAACTGTAGAAGAACTGGCATTACGCCACCGATTGAAGATTCAATCTGACTGTAATAGAAGGTGATTATTGGGGACTAGCAGGCAGATGATGGATGATTTCCTCCTAAAATGACAGCTCTGCTGTGTATCAGCAATCCTCATACAGCACAAACGTACAGGTCGGCTTTTGTGGCTTTTTAATTCTTACCATTGTGGGAAATGGATTTCAAACCTGTGGCGAGCTATTTCAGTCTGCCAGGGCACGTTTGGATTGTTCCTCTCTTTCTCTCCCCCTTTCCTTTTTTTTTTTTTCCACTTTTTGCGAACCTAACGAAAGATGCTCACTGAAGTTCCCCAGCCATTTACCTCAGGGAGCCAGGGAACAAAAGAGCAGAACCACGCAGTCCTCCCACAAGCTCCCTGCTCCAACCCAGTGGGAGCACACCTGGAGGGCACAGCAGGGTGAGCAGAGTCTCCCAGCAGCCTCCCTCCCTCACACCCCTGCCCCCATGCTGGGGTAGCCTGAAAATTAAAATACCCTCCAAATATGTAATGCCTTGTTTATCTTCTGCCCTTATCTGCTTTGGTGAAAAATGCACACCCAAATTTATGTGCTAGAATTTGATACCCTACGCAGTGTTTTGTTTCAAAAATACTCAGAGTTTCCTAAGAGAGCGTGGGCAGCCCACTGGCACAACCAGGGACTCATACAGCTGCAACACCAAAGCGACTTCTGTGTTTCATTGCAGAAAAGAGGCAGCCCAGACACTCTTACAAGGTTAGAACAAAAAATATTGTAAGTTCCTTGCATGAAGCTATAGGCTCTGTACAACCATTTGTTTTAAAAGACAAGCTAATCAATAACCCCATCTTTTATTGCTGTGCCCCTCCATGTACTCCGTTAGTGATCACGCAGCACTTCTAGTACATCGTGAGATCACAGAGAGCAGCTATAGGAAAGGCTGCCTTCGAGGAGGAAAAAGTGCCATCCAACAAAATCCAGACCTTCTACTGCATGTCACGGTGGCCTGGTGTCTAACGACGTCCTGGCTCCCTGGTCCTCACCGTAAATTAGTATGGACATATGTTCTGGTGTCTGTCAAGACCCAATCCTGACACTCTGCCAGTCCTGCACAAAAGGACAAGGTAATCCACAAGAGCAGTAAATTTATCAATCAAATCCTGTAAGTGTCCCTTGCTGATAACACGAGCCCTTTTCCGAATTTAACAAGAAAGAGCGATCCAGCTCGGTGGGACGTCACAGGCACATTCCACCCACGGAAACACCGTTGTCAATATTTCAGAATGCACTTGCCATTCTCCTGTCTGCAGTCAGTTGGATGCTGGACTGTGTCTATTCACTGGCTTCTAAAGATGAGGGTTTTCTACACCAAAGACCAAAAAAGAAAAGCAGCTACATACAGCTGGTTAATACTGAGCCTTTTTTCCAACTAATTAAAAAATAATCACATTTGGGCCTTTATTTAGGTCTCAGCAATGGGCAGGTAATTAATTGTTAATTTTATATTTCTGTGCAATCTGCATCATTTTTTTTCATTATAAATGCAATTAGGGATGATGGAATAAAATAAGTTGGCCAAAGATGCTGTATAACAACTATGAATTAAAAACTATGCATTTTTGATTCTCTGGTATCACAGGTTGCAGACATCAGCTTCTGCATCAAAACAAAGAATATGATCTGCTGCTGCTTGGAATCACTGTCTGGTTGCACAAAATGATATCCCAGTAGAGTAGTAGCTGGTGTTTATAGTAAAGTAGAGCAAACCATTATCAGTGTGCGATGTCAATTTAAATTTTACTGGAACAGAAACCTTTTGACCCCTTCCAAACTTGATCCATTACTAGGTTTATACATGAAAGCTTAGGAGAGAATTAAATTAGAAGGAACACTGCAAGAGAACTGTATTTGCATCTATTGCACTTAAGACTGCAGATTAGTTGACCTTTGGAAAAGGGGATTAAAGCAGTTTCACCATCAAGAGAAGACAATCTGTGTTCTTAAGGCAATCAGATTGGGAAGGGTAACAACCTCTGAAAGATGAATTGAACTGAGGAAGAATCCATGCTAATTTGCATGGTTTACACTTACGAATGAATTTTGCAATGATTTCTGCAAAAGGAATTGTGCAGTATTTGAATTATTCCACAAGTCCTTCAGTGCTGGCATGTAAATGTGGAAACTCTGTCCGTTTTTACAATCTAATTTTACAATAGATTAACCTCAGAAAGGGTATCAGTAGATAGTAAAGATGCTGTGCAGTGCATACACCTGGAACAGCAAAATGCAGTCACAGGAAAGTTTCTTCCTTTTACAGAGAGAAAAATGTCAAGAACAATAATCAGCAAATCACAGTCACAGAAGGGCCTGCTCCAAGATAATCTAGAGCCAGGGAACAAATAACCCCCAGACTGGAAGAGGGCCTAAGATGGGGCATAAAATGAGGCTTATCACATGGGTAGCAAGCATATCTTAAAAAATATGTGAAGCTGTACACATTTGCTGACAATATGGTCCTAAATGAGTGATGGAGCAGACTTAAAAAATTAAAAGAAAAGGGTGAAATTATGTTCTCTATTAAGCATCATTAGTGCTGTGGTTATACAGAGGCAAAGTCTGTTCTTTCCCCAGGTCAGGAAAATACCTGTTAGCTTTATTATCTATGCCATAAGATTTCACAGGAGAGCTCATCAATTAAAGCATAATCACATTCTCATTGAAAATTAATGATGAAAAAAATTATCCAAGTTGGGCTCTTCCTTACTTTGTAATAACCAGGAAAAAGGAGCAGCGAATGCAGATTTCTTACAGCCTTTGTGTATCTCTGCAAAGTTACAGCTCTTCAGACTCCAGTGCCATGGAAAAGCCTCCACAAATGCCATAGGATTGATACTGTTTTCTATCAACTGTATTTTAGGTTTTGGAGTGTAATAGGCTCTGAAATGACCGGTGTCGATACAGTTTCCAGGCAATCATAAGAACCAAGCAATGAGGCCACTAAATATGATCCCATCAGTGCAATAAAGTGACGTTGCACTCATCATCACACAAATCAACAACGAACAGGGGTTCATTCTGCAAGAGACACGCAGATCTCTTGGGAATCTTTCTAAAATAAAATATCCCCATTTACAGATATAAAGACACACACAACCAAACATGCTTAGGAAGCCATTTCCCAGCATAAAGCTATTCGTCAGCAGGCTTTTAAGAAATGTGACAGAACTTTTCATGCTGAGTATTTATAATTTAAAGGGGCATTTTGCATTCTCTTATACACAGATTGACTGTTCCATGCCCATAGTTACAACCCCTCAAAAATAACATCAATAATCTGGATGAAAATACAATTTGCAGCTTCACATCACGGAAAACATACATTCTGTCTATGAAATTTGGGTAGCTTTGTCTGAGGAAGAGAGTAGAATGTATTAGGGCTATCCATCTTCTACACAAGGCAAGATATGGGTCAGAAAAGCATTTGTTAAATGTATTTTTCCCCCTGAATGACCAAATGGCCATTGCATTGGTACCCAAGGGAGTACCTAGACCAAAAAAAGCAGAAGGAACATAAAAGGAAACATTCATACCTTAAAAAGAAAAATGCACTTCAACTAGAGAAAAAAACATATTTCAGTTTTAACACCAAACAGAAGTTTACTTCATTAAGTGAGGATGCTGGGGACATGCTAACTTAGAAGGTAATATTTCTGCAAGCTGAACACACCTGGGAATCAAGTATTTCAGATTTGTTTAAACTCTTAACCGTAGCAGTCCTGGTTTGTAAGGAGAAAACTGGCTGAGATACAAGCCACTTGCTGTGCCCCTGTGCAAAGGGCTGAAGGACAGAGATGCAGACCTGGCCATGAGAACCAACTTCTTTGGAAAGCAGCTGGAGTTGTCTCGCTCCAGGACATCACCCTGAACGGAGGAACAAATGCATGGACAGGTTTCCAAGTGCTCAGGCATGACAGCTACCTCAAGCCCTCAGCAATTCTCAGTGCTTTCTGTTCTTCACCTTTTCAGAAAAACTTGGCATCCAAAACACCAGGCTCTTCTCAGGAAACTGGGGGGGCAACCACCTTCAGCATAGCAGAAAAACCAGAGCAGGAATTAGCTGACATCTCCAGAGTGACGAGTCCATCTCGTGTCTCATCTCTTGTCCCCTTCCAGCAAAAATTCCCTCATTTGAAACAGTCTGCAGTGAGGGCATAAGCATCAGATTTAAGGGAAAAGTAAATTCTATAATGCACAAACCACTCCAGAACCACCACTTCATCTATTAAAATGGCTCCCATCTTCTAAAAGTGAAATTATTCAGTGCCCCTAACTTCACTCCTAAAAAATTTTAATAGAAAACAGTTAAGAGAAAAATGATAGGGAAATATATTATTCTAGAAACCTAAGAAGTGATGGCTTTCTCAGTCTATTTATTAAATTGTTCTCTGAATGCTCAGAGAATTCACAAAAAGGCTCTCAGTCCTACTTTGCAGTACTGGCCCCTACATAAGTTTTACAGCAGCTGCAATCATACGACCAGTCCAGCTCCAGGCCAAATGAACAAATAAATAAAATAAAGATGCACCCCTAGGCTGTGTCTGACTTTTCCCATATAACTATCTCCAGGATGCCACCTCTAAAGAGCCTCAACATTTCTTTTATATTCACCTGCAGAAAGCCCCTTCCTCTCCCATGCATTAAAGATTCAGCCTGCTCACAGGGACACACATAAGGGGTCACACACACACAGACACTATTTTATCAGTTACTGATTTACAGCTTGGTAGCACAATGGGCTTAGGCTGACACTTCAAAGGACCTGGGCACCTCACCCCTTCAGCCTCCTTGGAAAATCACAGCAATGTCCCTAACAATAACAACACACACTTGCTCAGGACCCAAACCCAGTTATTACACTTGGAAAATAGGCTGGGGAAACCAATTAAAACCCAGTTCAGCATCCAGGTAAAGCAGCAGCAGCAAGCCCAGGCTCTGTAGGTAGGTTTGCATGTCAGCTGCTTCCCATGGGAAAAAATTATAAATTTTAAGCACTGCCAACTGCCCCTTGTTTGTGGCTGATGGGTCTCAGCTGAGGGACTGGGAGCAGGTACAGTGACTATTTGCAGTCCTTGCACAGCAATGCTCAAGGAGGGATCTGCAGGGGCTGCTGCCGATGGGGAGCTGTGAATGGGCTGGGCTGGGAAACTCCACTGGTGTTGTACCATCCACACACCACATTTGTCCCAACCCCTCCTGCTTCAGCACGTGCCAGACTCACATAAGCCAAGGCTGATAAAAGAAGACACTGAGAAGGTCCGTGTCTCTGAGGATGGACAGACAGATAGATGCTGGAAATGAAGCCTTTGTGGACTCCTCACACCAAGAGGAGCAGGCAACAATTAGAGTGGCTAAACATGAGCTAAAGGGGGGCACTAATCCAGCCTGTATTGCAAGAAAGCAATGCCATCTTTCAAGTCTGTTTTCCCTCTCTGGCAGCTTATTAATTAAATGCCCTAAATACCAACAAAATCTCTTTTTCTAATATTAATTTGAGACCACCTGGAAGCACGGAGCCATTGCTCCCACAAAGAAAATCCTCTATTCCTCTCCTTTTGCCTCTCGCCTCTTCTTCACCTCAAGATGTGACCCCAGGGCTGGCACCCATGAACCATTTCCAGCATCAGCAGCACCCGAAGCTGAGCCTCGGCAGCTGGAGGCACAGCCCTGGCCCCCCCTCTCACGCCCTGCAAATCTCTGCCAGAGATCCCTGAGGCTGTGGTTTGAGGCTAAGCACCTTGGAGATCACTTTCACTCCCAATCTGTCAGCCCATCATTCGGGATCAGCTGTGGCCCTCTTGTTAATTGTTCCCAGCTCTGAGCAAGCGGGGATGGGAAACAGGCCATGGCTGATACATGACTCCAGGCTCTGGAATGCTCTTTTACCATCAGCCCTGCAGAGACCGAGTTTGTTGAGTTTAAGTCTCAGCTATTTGCCTAAGTCCAGTTTTTGGGAGAGACAGAGGTTTGACTGTAGTAGTTTATCCACAGATGGGAGCACATGGGTAAAGAGCTGTCAAAATTGTGCTTGTTGTTTTAAATATTGGTGTATATTGGGCACATTTACATTAATTTCTGATTAAAAAGGGGAAAAAAGGATTTAGTGTTTCCAAAAAGACAGCATGTCTGGATCCACAAGGTAAACCTTCCATGAAAGAACATTCAGCGTCTGAATTGAAACCTCTGCATATTATTTCACTGAACATCTGTTGACCATGAAACTTCAGATAACATTAACATATACAGGCTGTTTATTAAAAAAATAGATTATTCACACAGAATCAGTAAAACCCTTAAAGAACTCTTTAGCTGCTTGTTTTTTATCCCAGCAACATTTAAAGGGGGGGGAAAAAAGGAACTTTCATAAGCGAGAAACATTTTTTAATGTATGAAAAATGAGACTTTTGGATTAGAAGTGGAATTCCACACAGCATTCAAGATTGCATTATCAGTTTTGTGGCACCCTATTAATCTGTTACAATAAAATATGGGGGGGTTTAAAGGGAAATTGTCTTTCAAGAAAGGAAAAGCAAAAGGTCCAACCTTGATAGTAAAGCTTGTGCTTACTGAAAGTAACAGGAAGATCTGTGTCATCTGGCCATCTAATTGAAGAAAGATGCTGAACACAGCTCAGAACTGAGTATAATAAATATGATTTCTTTTCTAACTGAGTGTGGAAATGTTTTACAGATTTTTTTTTTCCTCCTTTCTGTAGGTGTGTGTATGCCTGTGTAGACACATATATCCATTTTTTATAAATATTATTTAGTACTTATATAAAGCTGTCAAAAAGCACTAACAAACCAGCAGGATTCAATTAGCCTGAGCTTTTTAGAAAACGGCCTGAAATCACTGAACGCTCCAGCTCCATCCCAGCAAATTTTCCCAGTGCATAATTTCACCCTGTGCTCGAGACAGAACACGGCTTTATAAAAGAAAACCTTAAATATTAATGCGTGTTTTGCTAAGGAAGTGGAAGTCGAATCAACTTCCTGATACCCCAAGTATCTGATTTCTAAAACGGTCTGAGGCTGATGGTCGCAGCCCCTCCAGATGTGGGGTGAAGCGGAGCAGCGGAAGCCCAGGTTTGCAGCCCACTGCTGTGTCGGACGCAGAGCTCAGTGGACTGCATCCTCTGAGAGTATATTTTTGTTAGCTGGCTGCCCGGAAACCCTCCGCTGCTCGATTTGTTTTGTGATCCTGCAAGGGCCTTCCCAGCGCTGATGACAGCCCTGAATTCAAGGGCTTGTTTGCTTTGGTGGGGTTGGGGACCAGCAAATGCCTCGCCATTTCATTTATCCTCTGCAGGAGAGGTATGGGGGCCTCGTCCTGAAGGATGGAGTCTATTTTGAGAGGTTTGTGCTGCTGTTGTTCACCACATACCAAAAAACAATGCCTTTTTGTTACCGATCCCGCCTTCTTTTATTGCTTTGTTTATTGACATTTTCGGCACAGGACTTTTTAGGAGCATTTCCTCATATGAGGAGCAAATGTCACAAATACCAAAATTTGAGTGAGGGAGAGAGAGAGAAATCCCAAGAGGATTACTGATTTCATTACCTCCATTTTGGCAAAGAAATTGGAAAGGAAAACTTCTGCATTTTACTTCATTTTGTCTCCTGCCCTCTTTCTACAAATGAGTATTGGGGGAGAAACAGCAAAAAAAAAATGCAACAGTGTTTGCTTAATCCATCCCAAAAAAACCAAAAGCATTTTTAGGACGTGGAGAGCAGAAGAGGTGATGTCCATAAAAAGAAAACAACAAAATAAGAACTGTCCATTTGCCCCTTCTCCCAGTTTGGAGCCGAAATGCCGGCCAGTGCTACAGGGAACAGCTTGTCTGCTCCAGAGATAATTACCACTGCAGCAACGTCCTGGCAAAGCGGCCCCTGTGTCGGACTGAGGACGGGTGCACACTGTCCTTTTTGACTTTTCACTGAACTGTGCCTTAAATTTCATGTTTTAACTCCTTTTGTGTTTACATTCACCATTACTACTTTTCACGCACATCACTCAGAGAGGGACGAGTCCCATTTCTGCAAATATTTTCTCCTACCTCAGTTATGCAGGAGTCACTGAACTTTTATTCATACAAATAAATAAATTTATTTATATTTTGGTTGTTATTGAGGAGTTAAAATGTGTCATTGTCTACCTAAGCATTGCTGATGTGTTATTTCTACACAGTGACACTTAATTGGGAGCTCATTACAAGGGATCAAATTATTCTCCCTATTTTAGTCCACTCGTCAAGCCACATAAAGCCAAGCCAGCTGCCTCTGCAGATGCTCAGCCACCCACCACAGTGAGCAGCACTACACTTTGGGCTGCACAGGATCTATCCAGGTACTCTCCTGTCTATCAGACAAATGCAGGGTGTGAATGGGTGGTAGCCAACACTGCTGCAAGAAGAACATGAGGACAAAATTTTCACCAGCTCACATCCAGTTTTACCCAGACCTGTGGAACATAACAGCAGAAAATCGCTCTCCGTTCCTCCATATCGTTTAACTTTGCAAGATCTAGACCTCCATGTGTGTAGCTGTCTGTCCACCTCACTTTCACAGTCACTGTTCTTTGGCTTGGCAGGAAAGTTAGTAATCAGCATAAAAAATGTGCTCCACATTCATATGCTTTACTCCGTAAATGCTTAGGAATGAATTCCTCCTCTGGTTTCCAGAACCCCAGAAGAGAAATAGCACCTGCTCGTTCAATAACACAGGTTGGATTCTGTCAGGTTGCAATCTCCAAGAACGACACGGTTCCAGCCGGTTAAGAGTCGATACATGAAATGACACAGCAGTACATGGCATGACAACAGAATCCAATTTAACACAATGTAACATATCAGAAATGTAATTTTTTCCCTTTTCAGATTGGCTGTCTGCTGGCATTTCAAGTATCAAATAGCCAACAAAAATGTTTTCAGATCTGGGAGCTGTTCCATTAGCATTGTCTGCGGCGCTCCGATAGCCGCTGGCCGCAGCATTCCCGCTATGGAATACGCCAGGCGCATGTGCAAGTGTTCCCTGCCCACCTCGCTTTCAATTTCCAAAAGAGAAAAGAAGCCTTTTCCAAACTTTTGTTCTTTTCACTGCAACGTATAAAGTAAGTCTGTTTAGTATTTTGCTTACATGGTTTAAATAGAGCGGATTCGAACAAGCTGTTCCTACTCTCAGCTAATAAACTGATTCAAACCGCAGTGAGTGCTGTCCAGAACACATGCACCTACGGAAGTCACTGATTAATGAGATAACATATGAACAAGCCACATTTTTCAGATTTTTATTCAAGTGCCTTCCTAAAACTATTTAGCATCCAGCATGTGGAAAAATGTGTATTTCACGGAACTACAGATGCAGGAAAAGAGGCTATTTTTGCTTATCACTAAAACAGTACAGTAAAATTAGCGAAGTACAATAGAAAATCCAGCAGACCACCAAGGCAAAAAGGCTTTTGTTTGGTTATTAAATCCACAGATCAAATAAGGATAAGAAGAACTGAATTTTCAGAGTCTCCAAACACATATCCATAGTGAACGGGTAGATCTGTTCACACTTATACACAGACACGGCCTGCTCTTTGCAGCCTGTTCCTCAGCTCAGCCCTCACTAACTCACTCAAACAGGGTGTTTACTGAACGAAAAGCTGAGAGAAGGGTACTGTGTGTATTCTGGAAGAATTTGGAGTATTTCCTGGACTACTGCATACAACATCGGAAAGGTGCATTGATTGGCACAACACCTCAAACAAGACTTCAGAAAGTAAAACAGACAGGACTAAACACGCGGCTTTTCAGCATCATTTCACACGCTGCCTCATCTGTGGGACCTCCCTGGACTCACATCCGTGTCAGGGGTGAGAGCTTCCAGTGGGGTGAAAAAGAGAAAAATCTGAGCAATTTTCTTAGCCCTGCATAACCACTTAATGACAGGCTTGCATTCCTTAGACCAAAATAATTATAGTTCTACTGCTCCAAAAATGCACTTTCTTAAAAACTCGTTAGGCCCCATTCATTTATATTTACCTAATTCTCCTACAAAAGCATTAATCTTTGCACAATTCCTCCAAGCATTTACCAGACGAATATTTAAAACAAGAGCTGTCCTGTGACCATAAATGTCACGTTTATTTGTGTTCTAAACTAATTAATATCTCAGACTTCCTGCATGTATCTGGATAACAGTACTGTAAATATATATGAAAAATAAGTAATAATTTATGAAATCCAATTTGCATTTTCAAATATAAAATGTGCAAAATCCAACTAATTAGCAAGAGTGAAGGCCAAGGTGTTTCTATAGCAACTATAAAAATGCTTTAAAAATGTTTTGTATCAGGCTCATTAATGTGTGTGTTCCTCCCTTCTTTTGTGGGTATTCCCTTCGACACAGATTCTGCTTTGCTGTTCAGTTCTGATCACTGAGTATCATTTAACACGTTTAGCAGAACTCTGGTACTACTTTATGCTGACACTTCTGTCACAGGCTTAAAAAAATATTTGGTCTGCTGTACAAAAAATTATAATAATAATTAGAATGGGATCCAATGGCACAGGAAAAATAACCCAACCAACTGCCAAAGAACAGAAAACAATGAGAAACAAACCCTGAACTTGTCCTCTTTCTCCCTTCTTCCAATTCACTCTTTTAATTCTGACTTGCTACATGTTGTAGATGGACAGACAGCAAAGTTTCTGGCACCCTCCACCCCAGGCCAGTGCCAGTGCTATTCCTGGCTCAGCACACAACATCACCCGGCTCAAAGGCCAGGCTAAGGAATTCTGGTTTTCCCTTCCTAACCAACCCCCTCCCATGCAACTTTCTTGCTTAGTAAATTGAAATCTAGACTCTCATTTCCATCTGCAGTGCACACAGCTCCTGGCAGATTGATTTCTGCAAGAGAGCCAACAACAAAGCCTAAATGGCAGCAAGATCTACTGTACCCTCACAGCCTTACTCAGCTGGTACCTGCTGGCCCTGGCGGCCCAAGAGAGGTAGAAAGGTAACAAATGTCCTCATACAGCTGGGAGAGGGTAGAATGAAGCAAGACATTCTTCTTTGCTTTAATTACTGAAAATCATTTGAAACCTAGGAGCCCATCACTTCTATGCGGGTTATTTGAATGTAAAATAAACTTATGCTGAATGGCAAAGAGAGTGGCCACCAAATAACATTTACTTCCAAGATGGCTTTAATCAAACGCTAATTCCCAGCCCCTCTGCCGAGTATTACTAATATTTTATCAAAAACACACAACATTAGGGCTAAATTACTACAAACAACTGATATATTCTTAAAGTACTGCAATGTTGACAAAAAAAAAAACATGCACAGCGCCTGCTCGTAGTTGAGGGATTAATTTCTACAGCCACGTGTGTGATCCCTATAATGGTTTCATACCATTAGACTGCATCAAAACTTTAAATTACCTTAATGGACCCTACAGTGCTTTTCAATTATGGATACTGGGAAAGGTCTAGTCCACTCCTGTTACTGCTGCTAGTTGTAAAATACTTATTTTCTATACACTGAGGGCATTAAAATTAGTGTATTTAGTTAATTTCCAAATGAGCCCATCCTGGGAGTGCTCACCAGAGTAACACTGACTTTGACAAAGGGCCTTTTTCTACAGCTCTCTGAGCTGGGTACAGCACGAGGCAGAATATTGTGATGTGAAAGGTTCTTATCTGCATATTACACTTGCAACAAAGCCCCCATTCCTTCGAAAACTTGTTAACACAAATCTCCTCAAAGGCTCTGTTTTGATAGCTCGGGCTGGTGGTGTCACGCAGCTCAATTAAAGGCTGCAGAACCAGCAGCAAAAGGCACCTCAGCGGCTGGTGGTGCCTCTGCTCCCCGGCTCCCACCACTTCCCGCAGGATGAGCTCTGAGTGACCAGCTGCTTTCCCAAATTTGACACCAGGCATATGGAGGAAAGTCAGGCCTGGGGGTAACGAGCTGGGGAGAGCTCCAGTGAGCAATCAATTAGGAGCAGCAGCTCGCCCTCCACACCGAGACCGCAGCCGTTCCCACCGCCCAGCCACCACTCCGAGTATTCTGCGTGCAATAAAACTCGTGGGGAACCAACTCAAGTGAAACTCCTTAAGATATATGATGAGGATTAGCTGTAAAACACTAATTAAGGATGAGGAATTAATGGGAACCTACAAGGCTCTGCATTTTATTTCCCCATCTAAAAGCATTGCTGCTCTCCATTTAATGAAAAGAGAAGTTGACCAAATGGATTTGGGTTTTTTCCCCTTTGTTTCTTTTTTTTTATTATTATTATTTTTCCTTAGCTTATTTTGTAAGCACAGGTCATTAAAGAAGGAACACAGCCAGAAAAATCTCTTAGTGAAGGCTCATTACATTTTTCAAGCACAAATAAAGTGTCACTTTAAAAGGAAATCCAGTTACTCTGAAACATTTGTCGCTTTACTTCAGTGCATGTGAAATGAACACAGGGCCCAATGCTGCCCTCAGCTTCTGTAATTTCCTAGCAGCTAGATGCTCGGAGACACTGCGATGTAAAAATATGTATATTGTTTAATTTATCGCAGTACGTTTCCATTTTTCTCATGAAAACAAACAAACAAAAAAATTCTAGCAGCTGGTTCCAATACCGCCCACTTTGTTCAAATTTATAGCGAAAACTAGCAGCATCATTAAAAACAAACATATTGCTCTGCTCCAAGCATCCTATAGCGTGGCTCCCAGAGAGATGTGTAACTTCTGTCAGATATCCAGGAGACACCGGCCAGCTTGGAGCTCAGAGCTGAACCTCCAGCTATGTTTTCCAGGACAGAAATAACTAGAATTTTATTCATCAAAATAGTTTTCTGGAAAAGAATGTTTTGGATAGAAAAGAACATCTTAACAAAAAAATTTTCCATTTGCTGAAATGTTCCAATTTTCTGCTGAAAATTAACAATGAGTCCTGTAATTGGGTTGGGGAAGCCAGGGAGCTGAGGGCTGCTCTCCACCACAGCTCTCTGCTCTGATGTCCCTCCCTTCCCATGGTGAGGAGGGGAGGAACAGAGGGCAAGAGGACAGATGGAAGAGGAAAAGAAGGAAAGAAGATGAAAACAAACATATTTTTCGTTTTCAGTTCCCTCCTCCAAACTGATAAATGATATAAACGTTTTCCAATGCTCTTTCAGTTGAGCAATTAATCAGATGTCTTGGAATGAGACAGATCCTCAGGCTTCTCCGTGAAGGAAATAAATACAATCTTTTCCTTATTCTTTTCTTATTCAAACCTCCTCCCACCAAATCAATGTCCCTGAGCAAAAGGGAAAGAGATGGCTGCACAAAGTGTTTTGGGATGGGGACAGCATTTTCCTGTAGCTGCAGAAACACCCATCGTTCTGCAAGGCTTCTACCCCTGGCAGGGAGTTGGCCATCAGTGGGAACAATCTGGGGGCTCTCTGCAGCCTCGTGGTCCCAGCAAAGAGCAGATGAGATCCAGCACTGCCTGCTGCTGGCAAACCCGGCAGCCTAAAAGCCACGTCAAGACCCATTACATCTTTTCTTAGTGTTTCTCAACCTGATGTCTGTCTGCTGGTGGTCTGTAAGTGACGGCGAGAGAACTGACAGAAGGTTTTCAAAAATTATTTGTGTGCTTTTGCAGGCACGCTGATGAGCAACCAGAATGTGGAAAGGCAAAAGCAAAGACAAATGTTCAAAGTTTAGCTTTGTCTAACTTTGGCTACTTGGCTATAAATAAAAAACAATTCATAGAACAGGCCTTTGGATTAATATTTTTGCCAGGTAAGACAGGTGGAGCTACAACTAAAAAGGTTGAGGACCAGTACTTACAGAAGCAAAATAATCTGCTCTCAAGCTCCTTATTCATTATAAACAAAAAAAACCAAATCCATGAGCCTTTACCAGAACCTTTACCAAAAGAAGGCATAACTTGCTCACTGCGTTTGTGATAGAAATCTGGTCACCCCAAGAGCAGCTTGTGAGACCTGCCAGCAATTTTAATAAAGTCAAAATGCCCAACAAGGTCACAGCTAAGCACTTTTTGCAGTCCAGTAGCTCTCACCTGCAAATGCTGCTTGAGTCTTAACTTTAGATAAGGCAATACTGATCTCCTTGGAATAACTGAGCTCACAGAAATGGTGCCTGAAGATGAAGGACAGTGTGCATGTAAGGAGTTGCAAAACTCAGGCCTGACTTATAAAGTAGGTAGAATATTCCTAAGGAGGAAAGCAAGTTTTAAAACTCCTTCCTTAATAATGTTCTAGCAGGTCAAAATTAAGACAAATGCTAGAAAATCCTAGAAATAATACCATTTCAAGCTTCAAGTTCTACCTTTCCTATTTTTAAAAAACCACAGATATGAATTACTTTAGAATTCAGACACAAAAAAGCACCAAAGCTCAAATCATCTCAGAGGACAATGTCAAAACATGGCTCATATGTAACTTCAGGTGCTTTGCTCCTGTTCTTGGGATTCTCTTATTTAATTACTTAGTCCATGTATGCATTTATTCACTCATTTGCATCCCTCCATTTATATTTAGAATATTTAGGGGATTCAACTACATTTTTTTTTTCCAAATATCTGTGGGAAATGGGGGATTCAGCTTTGCCCTGCAGCATCCCAAACTGCCTGGAGTTAGCCATAGGACCAGCACAAAAGAAAACACATGCTATTATCCTGCTACGAATTTCTCCAACTGCTTTGCTCCCAAGTTATGACTTTAGTTTCCCCCTTGATATGCCATCCTTTATTTATTATGGCATATTTATCCATGGGGTTTTTTTTCTTTTTATTGTTGGTCTGCTTTTACTTCTTCTTTAACCTTATTAACCCTTGCTAGTATTTGACAGCTTAACACCCTCCATTACTCTGTAACATTCGCTATAAGAACTGACATGGAACTAATAGCAGCCTTTTTATATCCAATCTACGAGGTCACATGAAACTGCCCTTGTCTGAACCCTGCGAGATTTCCTATAGGTGGTTCTCCTTTTCTCTGGATTTTCTACTTAATATGTCTCTACAGGTCTGTCTGAATGTAAAAAATGGAATCAGATTCCCGCTAACTTTAGTTACTGACAATGCACACCTTAGAATAGGAGTAAGTTTTCCCTTTAATGAAAGCTCCCAGTAATGTGATTTGAAACAACTTTGTGATATTCTTTTCAAGCATTATGTATCACTTTTTAATGGCATACCCACAGACCTTCCATTTGAAGGGATCTTTGATTTTCCCAGCAAAGGGCCAGAATGGCATGGTCACATCCATGCCCTGAGCCTCAGCTCTGAGTGTAAGTAGGACATTAAAGCAATAGCGTGATAAGGTTGAGGTGTCTAGCTCAGTTGTGCAGCATGGCTTGATTAAATGTAATTAATTTAGGTCTCTGACTTCAGGGGACACCCATCACGCTGCACTGTACAGTTCCAAGCTGTTGTTTATCCTCATGACCGGGTCTGCTGGAGCCTTCCCCCAGCCAGCATAGTTTGACTCTGCACTAAAATCCATTACAAAATCCTTCAAATGCAAAAGGCTGTAGTAAATATAGCACTGCAAAACACCTGAAGTGCTGAGCAGCTCAACAGCAGCCGAGGGAGGGAAAAGTAATCACCAGGGCAGGACTGCTCAAAAGAGATACAGTGAGAACACCAGTTACTTCTCTGGGTTTTTTTTTCCTAATGGGACCAGAGCAGCAGGAAAGAAGGTGTTTTTTTCATGCATTTATCCTTTGCAAGCATTGGAAATTAAGTTTGGTAAATTGAAATGAAAAGTAAAGCACAATGAGATCTATATAGCTGAGCAAAGGGATACACGGAGGACAAAATGAAATTTAGGAAAATAGGTTTTAACAGCCTTTCTTGTAGATGCAATACCTGCTTAGATTAGTCTATGATTATCTATTTTAAAATTAAAAAATCTTCCTTATGTGCAAGTCTATCATCCTTATTATTGCTCTTCTAAATGCAGCAAAAACCCTGGGAACCAAATTCTTCACTTGAAACTTCTTTGGGGAACGTTTTTTAGTTCAGAAGTCCACTGTTTCCCCCACCCAATTTCAATTTAATAACATATAGAGTGATAAAGAGGGAAGAGACAGACATCTGGTAGAGCTAACTAGTCATTTGCTGGTTCTGTGAAAGTTTGTGCTTCCCAGTCAGTGTCACATATGAGAAATACAGATGGTCCCAAGTTAGAAAAAAAGAAGTGTTGAAACATATACAAATGTTATGAGGACTTCAAGTGTAAAATGTTAACCAGCTGTGAATGTGACATCTCTAGTTTTACTAACTCTGCTGAGATACATCATTACTGCACATGAAATCCATATATTTTCTGTACTGATGGCAATTCCCTGTTCTCCATTTGTTTCTAGCTTCAGGCCAAAGCTATCCAGATGAGAATATTAAAAAGATAAGAGTCCAAAAAGAGATAGAAAAGTGGACTCTTTCCTAAGAGTTGTTTGTAAAAGCCCCAATAATTTCCTGTGTTATTTACTGGGGGGGAGGGTAGAAGTCACAGAAATCTAGAGTTAAAAATAATATAAAAATGTTAAAACAAAATCAAAAGGTTACTAATTCACACAAAGTCCTAGAGATTTAGAGTCATCCATTCTATATACAGTTCAGCAATGCCTGGAATGCAATAAGACATTTAAACCACAACACAGCAGTGATCTTGCCCTGTTGCTGGCAGTATCAGTTGTTTCCCACACAGGGGCCTAAATCTGACCCTTTTAGAAACTTTTACATTTGCAAAAATAGAACAGTTGGGAAATCTTGGGCACTTCTAGTTAAATTGCAAACAAAATAACCCTCTCTTTGCTGCTGCTTAAGCTCTAGATAATCACCACATATCAAGACAATTACTTTTTCCCCCCATATGAGTTGTTTTGACAGAGCTTTTCAAATGTTATGTACAGTGCAACCTAAAAGGAAAAGTAAATGTATGATTCAGGATGCGTTAAAGTCTACGGTGGGAGGAGGAGAGACAGGGAAAGAGATGAATTCCCCTCTCTTTTCCTTGGACAAAAGCTGTGAACTGCCATGTCTACCTTTGGCATCTCACGTGAGTGCACAGCACAGTGGGAAGCACACGGGCCAAGGGAATCACCCGTGAAACAACAGAGAGATGCACGACTATGTGTGGGGAAGAGCAGCTTCAGGGAGGCACCGGCTGTACGCCCTGCGTGTGTGGTACATTCCCTCTCTCGCCTCATCCCATCAAGGGCCTCCTGGGAGAAGGGAAATGGAAAGGATCTTTTATCTCAGGGCGGCGTTGGCAGAGTAGGAGCACTCTGTGGGAAGGCAGGAGTGCTCCACTCAGCCCTGCCACCCCCTGCTCCACTCAGCTCCGCTGGAAGGAGACGCTCCCTCCCCAGGAATGGGTCACAGGGAGGCGGGGAGTCAGCTGGGGATTTTAGTGTGTGTGTTTGGTTTTGCGCAGAGTTGAGCAGCACTGGTAGACAGTCAGTTCCTCTGTGCCCCTTCCTAAAATGTAACTGGGAGCAGGGACCAGCCTCACTCACCCTGGGCTTTTCTTTTCTACAGTTTCTTTTCTCTTTTTATTTATTTTTTTTCTCCTACAGAGAAAGAAGGCAAAACCAGAAAGAAGGACCAGTTTTAATATAAACTGGCAAAATATTGTACTTGATAGAGTTTTACACGAACTTTAGATGAGCACAGACCCCTGAGCCAGTACCAGGACCGTTGGAGACAGTGATGAGCACAAGGGTCAGAAAGTTCCTGTATTGAACAAAACTGGGGTTTCAACTGAGACTTACGCCTCTTTTCTTCAGAGGACAGAGCTGCTGGTTTAGGGTCCTCTTACTAATAGAATGTTTGCCTGTTATTATGGACTTTATTATGACATTAGCTTGCTTTAAAATGTTATTTGTATAATTAGCTTTCCAAATGAGACTGTTCAGCTAACATATTTCTTTCAGCATCCACAGCAGAATTATCCTAAGATGCCATCATAAGCTTTTTCGAATTGTTTTCCTACTGATTTGTGCATCCCAGCTAGGAAGTTTTTACCTGAACAAAGAAATGGTAACACAGGAAGAAGTCAATTTGTCTTTTCCTATCAGACACAGAGAGATGCATTTCTTAACCCTTCTCTCACTGAAATGTGAGGGCATCATCAGAATGATATCACTTCACAATGGCAAAACACATTAAGACATCCCTTCGAGGAATACAAAGGAATCCCTTTAATACAAACTGAGTGTAAAGCAGTCACATAAACACAGCAGGCAGAATTTGTGCCCCTCAAGTTTAGCCAAAGGCCAAATCTGTGCAGGTATTTAGGCACCTGGACAGGGATGAATGTCCTGTCAGGACACTCCCACCTACAGCAGCCACTTCGAAAGCCCCATCACCGCTACCAGCTGCTCCATCTCTCTCCAAGCTTCACCAGTGGGCTGAGCTCCTGCCAAGAGTTATGGGCTGGTCTTAGCACAGGGACTAACCCTCTTTGAATTAAACAGCCCAGCAGGACTTGGTGGTTGGTGGTGAGCCCTCATGGACACCTCTGACCATGAAAAGCCCCATTCTCCACTCCCTGGGACCAAGGTGCCCCTCACAGCCACTCCTGCCCGCGAGGCAGATAAATTGACTTCCCAGCAGTTCATTGTGTGCAGCACTTTAGCAGGCAAATTATAAATTGAAGGTCTGTATGGGTGCAAAATTATCTCCTCCCAGCGGCTGTGCCTCACTCCAGATGGGAATCTGTGCCTGGGTCCCCCAACATCCCACGGCACTGCCCCTTCCCGGCGCTGGTGACCCGAGGCACCAGTCAGGTCTCTGAGCTGAAGAGGCTGAAACACTGTTAAATACTATTTGCTATCACACCATGCTCAGGACTCAGGAAGTTGGCCACCTGGGTAAATGTTAGAGGATCTTGTACATATTATATCCCCATTATTTTCTGACAGACTTTTCCTTCCATTATGCGATACAGGAAAAGAGGTTGAGTTTTATAACACCAAGAACATGGGTTTTCAGCTCCTGCTAACTATAAGCCCAGATCCTGGATACAGACACACACAGCTATCAACAAACACAAGGTAGCACTGAGACCACATTAGGTTTTTCCTTTACATTTCATTTAAAAAAAAAAAAAAAAAAAGCTTCACATAGTTTCCTCCTCTTGACCTAACACAAATTCCATCAAACTTCAAAAACAATACTTTGGGATGCTGGAGGATGCAGGCCGGAAACTGAGGAAAGACTTTACACAAAGTTAGGAAATCTTTTTTGGAGGGAATACTTCAAGCTACTGAACAATTTTATCTAGATGACTAGATCTTATGGTAAATGAGTATATAATTAAATTTAAGAGCTACACTATTGTGTTTGAGGTATATCAGCTCATCAACAAAAGAAGGATTGTTTAGCTATGCTAAAAGCAATATGTAAATACCCTCCTCAATAAATAATTGATTATTGCCTTAATGTTTGACAAAGCCATAAAATGCCCTGCAGATTATGTCCAAAACATTTTAAGGTGATGTGAAATCATTTTTATTGTAATGACAGTGAGCTGTCCATGGTTGACTGCTTTAAATTTTATCTTTTCATGTTAGGAAAGGTTTCTGTTTTCTTTGAGAATTTAATTATCAGAGGGTGTTTAATATGATAGGAAGATTTATGGCCTTCAGGAGCTACCCAAAAATAGTGCTATAAAAATGGACTTAGATCCCATCACAAGCAATAAAGCTGTTATGCAGACTTGATGTTTGCAGTGAAAACTTTGCGTATGAATATATTTCACCATCACGCATAAAAGTTCACTTTGGAGGATTTTGAATTCTGACCCTGAAATGTGACCCTAACAATGGGGTGAGGGGGAAAAAAACCCTTCACAAGAGAAAAGCAAGCTCTGCTAGTACGGATGTGTCAGTGTTTATTTTGGAAAATGCTCTTCGCTATCCATAAATATTTCTTTTAACTTGTTGCCATTAAGATGCAGCAGGGACTAAGTTTTCCAGGAGATAAAACGAACAACAAAGATACACTCCTATTGTGTAATAATCAGTCCACATTTCAATGAATAAGTAATATTTCTCACAAGCCAAAGTTAGATAGTGGATTTATTTAACCTCTGAGGGTCAGGTAATAAATACTAAGTGAATTATTCAGACCAATGGCTAATCAATACAATTCAGTGATATATTTTTTGTGTTTCATAAAAGGTTGTACACTAAAGGCAGTGAGCAATTATGGAAATTGGGCCCGAGCGGCACTCAATTCTTCTCTTACTTGAAACCCCAGCACCACTACCTTGACAGCAAATCGATTAGTGTGCTAGTGAAGCAGCTCTGCAACCTCTGACCCCTTCCAGCTCTGTCCAACAGCCGGGAGAGTATTTTATATTTATTTTATTGAATTAACCCCCTCTTGCCTGTGCACTGTTTTACACATACAGTAATGCAGTGGGAGAAAAATGACAGGCTTCTTTCATTTAAATGCTCCTCTGTAGGTCTGAGGAAGGCAAACCTAACAGACTCCTTTGTTCTAGCTTCAAAACACCAATTTTTGCCACAGCATACGGTTTTCAAGTCCATCCCAAAACTAACATAATTAACAGGATGCAAAGAATGTCTTAAGTGTACCCCAGACACTGAATCACTCCTATTCATGCCTGCCCTTGCACATGGCTACCAACTTTATACAATGCTCAAGTCACTGTTTGCACCAAAAATAAAAGCTCCTCAATAAAAGTAAGTTAATATTGCTATAGGTATAATATCCTGTTTTACACAGTGTAAGGGAGAACACTAGAGATTAACAGCATTTTCCACCAGGAAATTAAAACTAACATAAGGCCACATAAAGCATCTTTTCTGGACATTTAACTCTACAGGCACTATTCCTGTTTCCTGTGCCCTGTCTGATCCCAGTGAGAGTTTGCAAATATTTAAGGCAATGCAGGAGAAGACAATTTTAGGTCTAGGACCTGTAGGCTTTTCCTTTGCACCACGCAAAGGGTTCAGCACAGACACTTTTGGTAGTGCCATGGATCAGGAGCCCTTACCCAGCTGTGGCCACCAAGGTGTCACCTCTCTGTTACCACCTGCCCAGACTTTCCTGTGGAAATGTGAGCCCTGCAAAGAAAAGCATCTTTCTTGCCCAACGAGCATTTGCTTCATACCCCTACTGCCTCACGTCCCCTTTATACACATCATCAACAGGCTTTGAAAATGATGCACCACCTCCTTTTCCAAAAAAACAAGCAGCAGCACAGAGAAAAGATGCTGTAACAGTTGCTCTACTGCCCAACCACAAGCACAGGATTTTCTGTGCCTTTAACTGGAGAGGTGACTACTGCAATTCCACGGAGGGCCCTGCCTGAGGTATCCTACCCAAAGTATGAGTCTCTTTACTTTTTCACCACCATCCACAGGAATGAGCAGGAGTTGCAGCTATTCAGATACTCTCTATATCACATATGATCAATTCCCCTAGTTCTAAGAAGTTTATTCCAAATTTACAGTGGCATAGGTGAGAGAAGATTCAGACCCCAAAATTCCTAAGTCAGTTTCCATTACTGTTCCAATACTAAAAAGTATTAAATGACAGGTAAATACTCAAAAACTTGCAAGTGTCACATCCCATTTGGTTATGAATGTGTGCTAAAAATACAATAGGAAGTTGTATGCAAAGAACAGGAGAGATTTCTCAGGAAGAAATCAATCCCCACCCCAAAAAAGGGAAGACACGATGCCGTTTCCATTAAGACTAACGGGAACCAGATTAGATTTCCACTATAGCTGGTCTGTTCCACACCAAACAATGATAATCAAAGCAAAAATGGCATTTAGTAGGAGTCTAGAAGCTCGCGTGCTCTGTCTACAGGTCATATTCTGTCACTTCAAGGCTGAATAAAGTCTGCATGCATAGCAGGATACATCACTTTTAATAAGACTATTCTCAGAAAAAGGGACCACTCAAAGTTCACCACATCTGACCGTAAGCAGACACACAGCCCAGGCTTGAGCAGTGTATTTTAAAAAACCCTTTTATGCTTTCGTATAACACTGCATTGAGTTCTGAATTATTCCTTTCGTCTCTTTTGCTCTCAGAATCCATACAAAAGTGATTACTTCAGTCATTTTTCAATATTACTTTCATTCCTGGAAAATGCATTTTCAAAAGTTATTTATTTTTCACAGCATGTCATGTTGTTATATTATACTAGTTAAAATAAAACCACTGTAGGCTTCAGCATGCATTTATGTTACTCTTCCAATAGTATGATGTAGGATTTGCAGGTTTTATGCTGAATGTATTCTACATATTACATTATCAATCCTTTATCTTAGGTTTGGTGTAGATTTAAAAAACAAGCTGTTAAATCAAGTTACTAAAGTAATTGAGCTATAAAACTGCCTTCTTATTTATAATCACCATTTCCCTCCGAAAAAGAGTTTTTAAAGATCAGCTGTGGCTTCTGTTATGCAATTTTTTTAAACAACTTTGTGCCACTGATTCCACTTAAAACCTAATTAAAATAGTGGAGAAAATATATGTTTCCTACATGGAGGCAGTGAACTGGCTTTATTGGCATATTGCAGGCTCCAGGCAGGAAGTACCTCTCACTCCTGGGACATGGATGAGCATCTTCTTGGCCCGAGGGGTAAACTGGGGCACAGCCTGTGGCTGGGCAGCTCTGGGTTTCTGCCCACCTCATATCCCTGCCCCAAAATTCACCCTAGGAACCCTTTACCACAACATTTACTTCTGTTTGTGTTTCTTAATACCTAATCCTGGATAATACTGGAATGCAGAACATTATTTCTGAGTGGGAAAGGGGCTGAAATAGAATTTATTTAAAGATCAATCCTTTGCTTGCCCAGCTAATAGGCAGCTGTGACCACCTTGCCACTCCTCAGTGGCCACCCCTTTGCAACCAATTCACTTAAACATCAAGAAAGTGACTGTTTATCCATCTATTTGCAAAAAAAGACACTAAAATCCTCTGGCTCCGTGGGGTGTTACCTCAAACACAATGGCTTGGATGCCAAGGCATAGATTTTTCAGGGGAGGGGACAGAGCAGGAGTTTGGGGATGCCTTGTTCCCCTACAGGGTCACTGCCCACTGCACTGCTGGGATGCTCTGCCATGGTGAGAAGAGCTTGGATACTGCTGCCCATAAACACAAAACCAGTTGAAAATCCCATTGAAAGTCCCCAGTGCTGTGATTTCTTCAGAGTGGGCAAAAAGGGAGAAAAACAGCTGTTTGTGTAGGGAAATTCCAGAATAGGGTCATCCAGCCCAAAGGTGGCCAACGGAGGGATGAGATGCTGCATTAATGGACCAGTGGGACTGGTGGGATGGGCTTGTGGTGGTCGAGGGTCCCACACTGATGTGTTTTGACACATCTCACAGGCTGTGATCCTGCTCCAAGCCTGTGTGTCCCCTCCAGCCAAAATGTCTGCGTGACCGTGCCCACCCCCATGTCACCCCCCACACACACAAAGGATTCCTTAAACCATCGATGAAACGTGGCTGTGCTACAAAGGCTCATCCTCCCAAAAAGCACGTTATGAGGCACTAGAACAGCTGGATACTTCTAGGAAAACTGCTCTCCTTGCGGTGTGGCTGAATCAGGGGCAGGGGAAAAAAAGGGAAAAGGTTAAATATTTAATAAAGAGTCCCACAAAAACTCCGAGTGCAGCTCTGAAATGTCTCTCCACTCCACACCCACGGAGGTGGCCGGGAAATGGCCGAGGCCCAGATGACAGGGGACTTTTTTTCTGAAATAGCGCTGGCAGAGGACTATCAGGAAATCTTTCAGAATTGCTTTAATCTTTCATTTTAGTTTGGTCTCCGGCCACACAAGTGCGTCCAGCCCTCAGAGACCCTGGAGGTCACTATCTGTGAGTTTTTAAAAACAGGAAAACCATTACAGAAAAATCAGAAGAGCAGGGGAAAAAAGTACTCGCTGTAAATATGTACATTTTTAATACAACAGAATGGTAGTTACATTTTTTGTTCTGCTATTGCTTTTAAATAAAAAGGAAGGGAACCTGGAATGTTATAAACACCTCATAGTTTTTAGCTCTCTGCCAAAGAATTTATCCATTAAACACAACATGAACTATAAATCTGAATTTCAGCTCCTGCTCACAGCACATGAATCTATTCTCCCCTTTGATATGCATGTGAAGTTCTCATTGACACTAATGGGAGTTACATATGCTTATTATGGGATAACTAGACCTCTCGGTGTGAATATATACTTTAGACAGATAGCTCTGCTTAAGTTTAAAAAAAAAAAAAAAATGAAAGAAGATACCAGTGGGGGGAAAAGAATCCGTTAAGGGCGTTGTGCAAACAAAAGTACCATTCTGTGCATTTTTGATCAGCTGGCAGCTTTGAAAAAAAAAGTCACGCATAGATATGCAATTGCACTCATGTACACCATCCTTCCTACACGTGGGGACATGTGCAAAAGACGTGCACAAAACCGTGTGTAGTTGTGAGGGAGAGTCTTTGCTCAGTCCCTCCAAAGTTTGGTGCCAGTCCCAGCCTCTGAACTCACAAAAACCAGCTCAGCTCTGCTGAACTGCCCAATTTACACCATCTGAACAGGTGACACAGGGTCTATGGGAGTGCTGAAAACCCTGGGTCTCTCCTACAGGGTCTGTGTAAAGTAGCTGCTGCTCCGAATGCTAATGGATACAGGAGTGCAGAGCACTGGTATCAGGGAGTTATTTCTTTCATGGGAACAGTTCCTTAGATGTGTATTTCATTTTTTAGCTTTCTGGCTAGAGGTGTTCCCAGGGACAGCAAATAGAGAGGGAGAGTCATGTTAAATTCATAAACGTACTCTGTGGGAAGTAAGAGAACATACAAAGATGAGGTGGGTTGACCCTGGTTGGGTGCCGGGTGCCCACCAAAGCCATTCTATCACTTCCCTCCTCAGCTGGACAGGGAGAAAAATATAAGAAAAGACTCGTGAGTCAAGATAAGGACAGGGAGAGATCACTCAGCAATTACCGTCACAGACAAAACAGGCTCGACTTGGAGAAATTAGTTCAACTTATTACCAATCAAACCAGAGTAGGGTAATTAGAAATAAAAACAAATCTTAAAACACCTTCTTCCTGGGCTCAGCTTCACTCCCAATTTTCTCTACCTCCTCCACGTCCCAGCGACACAGAGGGACTGGGAATGGGGGCTGCAGTCAGTTCATCACATGTCTCTGCCACTCCTTCCTCCTTCGGGGGAGGACTCCTCACACTCCTCCCCTGCTCCATGGGAGACAGTCCTCCACAAACTCCTTTAGTGTTGGGTCACTCCCATGGAGTTCTCCATGAACTGCTCCAGCATGGATCCCTTTCCATGGGGTGCAGTTCTTCAGGAACAGGCTGCTCCAGCATGTGTCCCCTGAGGGGTCACAGGTCCTGCAAGCAAACCTTCTCCAGCATGGGCTCCTCTCCATAAGTTCACACATCCTGTCAGGAGCCTGCTCCAGCATGGGCTTCCCATGGTGTCACAGCCTCCTTTGGGCATCTCCCTACTCCAATGTGGGGTCCTTCAGGGTCTGAAGGTGGATCTCTGTACCCCTGTGGACCTCCATAGATTGCAGGGGAATCTCAGCTCTGGAGCACCTCCTGCCCCTCATTCCCCACTGCCCTGGGAGTCTGCAGGGCTGTTCCTCTCACATATTCTCACTCCTCTCTCCCAGTTGTGATAACACAGCTTTTTTTCACCTTCTTAAATGTATTATCCCAGAGGTGTCACTACCATCACTGATGGGCCCAGCCTCGGCCAGCAGTGGGTCCATCTTGGACCTGACTGGCATTGGCTCCATCAGACACAGGGGAAGCTTCTGACAGCTTCTCACAGAAGCCACCCCTGTAGCCCCCCTGCTACCAAAACCTTGCCACACAAACCCAATACAAAGAAAAATATACGAGTGAGTATATAACACATCTGCATTTTTATAACCCAAATAGATCCATGTGTATCTCTGTACATCTCTGTCTATATACATGGGTGTCAAAATATTGGCACAATTTATAAATTGTCCAACCAGGCTAGATATCCTCAGCATTTTATTTTTTTTAATCAAGAGCTTTTACTGGAAATATTAGTAAAGGGTCAATCCCTTTCCATGCACCAAGTGACACTTTGAATAACTGTGTTATGCACAGTGCCTTAAGAAGACTTATAGGACTGTCACAATATTTAACTACTCATTTTTGCTTGCATGATTGTGGTTGATATGACCACAGAATACTGATCTATCCAAAAGAGAAAAATTATAGAGTGGAACAGTGGGATTTATGAATGAGATATCTTTGGCTGCAAAGCAGTCCCATTTATAGCACTCAGCCACCACAAAACTGCTGTGTAATTGGAAGAGAAATTTTTCCCATGTACTGAAGCTATAGTCGAACTGCCAAACAATGAGAGACAGTCTTGTCTGAATTAGAGGAGTCACATACCTGATTTTTCTCCCACTCATTTAGAAACAGACCTTATTTCCCGTCTCTGTTCCTCCTATGCTGAGACTGGGAGTAGGAAAGCTGTGTTTTGCAAGTGCCAGAGCCGAAAGCTGATTCCATTTAAGCATCATATCAGAATAAATGTGTGGACAAATCAGCAGGACTAGTCAGAGCTGCCAATTTTAACTTCCGGAGTATCTGCATGTGAAAACTGTTATTTTCCCAATGAGGCACATGGGCTTTTGTTATGATTATTTGTTTGTATTATAATAGGCCAAGGAAGACACGGAGAAGGCCCTGTAATGTGAGAGGACACACAGACTCAATGCTGCCCCAGGACACTTGGGAGGTGGACAGACACTCCCAGGACAGACTGACACTCCTGGGACAGATGGATGCTTGCCCAACCACCATCTCCATGTGAAGGCACTGGGCAAGTCCCCACTGTGCTCACACAGAGTTTGCTGCAAGCCAGGGGCTCTGGGGCTTTATAAGGCTTGTGTCTGCAAAGCCTAACAGATTAAATTACACCACTGCACAGCCCCACAGCACTGCATGGATGGACAGACAGACACACCAAGATCCCTGTCACTGTGCAGTCCCTGGAGTGCCAGGCAGAAAGATGCCCTTCCAGGACCAGATGTCTGAGGAGCCACAGCTAAAAGCAGCACCTTGAGATTAGGGAAGAAGTAAACATAAGCTGCATTCTTTAGAAAACAACCACCTTAGCTCCTCACCTCCACAGGCAATGCCACAGGCCAGAGGCCATCCAGGGGCATGGTCCTCCTGAGAGCAGGTCCCATGGGGATAGCACAGCATCACCCCTTTGGAGTGAGCAGGACAAGCTGCTTTACCATCATTCCATGGTGTCACCCCTTTTCTCCTTCTACCCTCTCCATCATCCCTCAAATGGCCTCTACCCTGGAGGCTGCTGGCCAGGAAGAGAGAACTGTGTTTGGCCAAGATTTCTCCTCTCTGCCCAGGGCCACTGCAATTTCCATGACAGCCACATAACAGCACAAGACATAATTTCTACATATAGTTTTGTGGAAAGAAAGGTCTCAGACAATCTTTTCCATGAAGACTCCAAGCTGGAGTACAACTGTAACACAACTTTATGCTTTAAGAGGTTTCGTAGTTTTGTCAAGAGTTGTCTAATCCATTTCAAACTCTCTTTAACAACAGGATTTCTTCTATGTTTGCATTTGAACTGTGGGTGATTAAACAACAGAAAATTAATATGTTAAATTCAAAGCCACAGAAAAATAGATAATCTCATTGCCCAGTGAGAATTCCAGGAATCCTTGAGTTTCCAGCAACAAAAGCTACAACTCACTCAGGCTTAGGTCTTAGGAGATTTAACATTTCTCAATAGCAAATACTGATTGCAGGTTTTTTTACTAACCTACAATACAAAACTTGGCTAATACTTAAACAAATAAATCAGCTTTATTTATATTTAAAGAAATAAAAAAAAATGAAAGAGGTCAGATATGCTGCAGGAAGCAATGAATGCTATGGATTCAGAACTACATCTGAAAACCTCTTCCAAGTCCCCAGAGATAACCACAGGACACTGCTCTGAGTCCCTGCCCCCAGCCAGGCAAATTAGAAATGTGAACAATGACTCTGATTTCTCTGTTAAAATTCATTGAGTTTATTGCTTGGTTGTGTTTTTCCAAAGCACATTTTGCACATAGAAACCTCAGAGCAGGCTCAAGGTGCCAAAATCTTTCCCTCTCCTGTTTAGCAGCACATATTGATATTGTAACAGACTCCCAAGGACCTGGCCAAGATCCTCTTGTCATAATGAAAGGATTTTCCTCGGGGCAACAACACCATGACCAGACCTTACTGATGGCAACACAGTTCATGGACAATGTGGAGAGATGAGGACCTGAAGGATCTCAGATGCTGGCAGAAGTGAGCCAACTGTTTACTTGAAAAAAAAAAAAATAACTAACAAAAACATGACTCATACAGAGCTCCTGGAAACTCTGTCTCTAGAGACTCCCCCTGCCTTGGAGCCTGAGCAGTTTTCCCTTCCACAGTGCACCACTGATCCAGAAGGATGTGGAGGGAAAAAGCAGACAGGAGGCCACCAATCCCCCTGCTCAAAGCAATGGGATCAAGATGCACTCCTGTTGATGGGTTAAGAGGAGCTGGAGACAGGGAATCCCATATTCCCTGGGCAGGAGGAGACAGTGGCACATAGTAGACATCAGGGGCAGAGGCATCTCTCACATGTGCACTGCCCAAACAGAAGTACACAAAGACTGGACAATTAATATTATCACTGGAGCAGCCTTGTTTCTCCTGCTTTGAGCTGAGCCCCACCATCCTTGGCAGTGAGGCACAGCCAATAACATTCATACATTTACATACATATCCCTTGAATGCCCTATTGATGTCCCTGTGAGAAAGGACTCAGTAAAACACTGCAAATTAATGATATAAGAAGCAAAATACATTCTGCACTGCATGGTTTAAACAAAAAAAGTCTCAGATGGGGAGACACGAAGTAACAATATAAAGGCAGAATGAAACATTTTGATCTGCTGAATGCCTTTATAAATATTTGAGTATCATTTATTTATGTTTTCCTTCTTTTCATTGTAAAGCAAGGTTTTCTGACAAAAGCCCTCGTTTGGAGAACACTGTGCTTTATTATTTAACTTCCTAAAAGCAACATCAAAGGCTTGAGTTTAAAGCTTTAAAACAAATGAACTATTTGCAATATTTTAAAGATTTAGAGATGAGAAGAGCAGGAGTTCTCCACAGCTCAGATCTAAAGGCCTCTGTGATCTGTGCTGGGCAAGGAAGACACAACAGCTCTGCCAAACTCTGGGGAACAAAATCCCTGACATCCTTTTGCAAGCAGCAGCTGTAGCATGTGCCCAGGGTTGCCAAGATGCTTCAAGTTCAGTCATTCTCCTTCCTACCATTGAATTCCACCTGCAGTCACCCTGCTCCCATCTTCCAGCCATCCCACCATCATTGTCAGGACCCCCAGTAGGGGTGCTGGCTGTCACAGGTAGTGGTCCCCAGCAAGGACAGTCTGCATCACTCACACAACTCAGACATGGATCCACTCCTGTCCCAGCACTGCCACAATACAGAATGAGTGATCCTGACAGAAGAAAATTAGCCTGTGCCAGGTCTGGCACCTGTACATGTCATGGGAACATGTGGTTGTTATTGGCATTCATGCAGTGGATAATACGACAAATTTCTCCAGCTTTGTAAGACACTGAGAGAAAGTCTGGAAGCTCAGCTGAAAGGAACTTCCAATGCTGCCCTGGTGAATCTGGTCCTTAAGAGAAAGTGCAAAAAAGGAAAGAGAATATGTTGTGCCTCCAGCCTGCAAACACCTCAGCAAACCTTTCTCCGTGGGAGATCAATGGGACTGAACCCAGGAGACAGAGCCATGCACCCATCCCACCTCAGCCTGTTGGAGACCACTTCTCCAGCAAAAAGGCTTTGCTCTGCAATACAGATTGCCACACAGACAAACCCCTCAAGGTCTCTTCCTGTGGAAGCAAATATAACACAGCCCCAAAGGCCCCCAATTCCACTGAAGCCAGAAGCTGAGGGACTGAGCCAGCAGCAGATCATTTCATAACCCATCCCCTGTTTGACTCTCTCTATTGCTTAAATCCATGATGTGCTCATATGCCATATCTTTCTTCTATCCTTTGTCTGGTCCCAGGCTCTCCATGGCCAGGGCAGCCTGACTTGTGCTGCACATATCCTGTTCAGACCTCAGCATCACTCAGCAACCCTCAGAGCACTCGCCAGCTCCCACAGCCAATAAAAGGACAAGAATCAGAATTTGCCCTTTGGTAACACTATGCACCACAGCCACAGTGAGTGTAAATCTGCAGAGCTCCACTAGCTTCAGTTTTATATACAATAAAAAAAAAATAAAACCTTCATTAGGTGTTATGCAGTTTGTAAGAAAATCCCCAAATTAATTTATTCAGGGAAAAAAAATTTAAGAGAATATTAACTTTCAACTCTATGCCAAGACCATTTCCTCATTGGTTTGCTTTGAGAAAACCTGGTTTAGGTCATACAAACTTAAAACCCCTCAAACACAGTTATGAAAATCTTAAATGCCACCTAAACTGGCTGAAATTATGCAGGCACCTTTAAAAAAAAAAACTGTTTGCGTTTTAAAGCAGAATGGACTCAGCCATCCATTAAATATGACAAGGTCTGCATTTTATTTAGACATTGCCATTAATAATGAAATGATGTATTATTTCCATTCCTGCAGTTCTTCCTTCCCTACACAATCAATTATGCATTTAAGAAAATATTTACTTGTTATAAAACTATTCTAATTAAGCATTACTGGTATGAGTTTGAACAAATCAGGAGATGATCTCTAAGATTCATGACACAATAAGATACTCCGCTTCAAAGAGGCATTTGTTCCTGTCTGGCAGGGGAAAAAAAAAATCCTTAAAAGTTGAAGGGAAGCAAAGTTCAGTGCAATACTGCAGATCCCACCATCCTTCTGACCTCAAGAGGTAAATCCTCCTTGTTAGAAGGTCCTTGGGGCTACTCATGTTGCTAAAGCAAATAGAATTTGACCCAAGAAAAATCACCTGGGAAACTACGTGGATATGAATGTTAACAAGGAGAGGAAAGATCTTCCCAAAGATTCAGACAATTCCAGGTTGTTCCTGGGTGAAGAACAGGATCCTAAAAGTAAGTTTAAAGAGTGGTGGCAGTGACCAAACTCTCCTGAGACTGCAAAGATCATTGCTGTCCTGGAAAGCATGAGCTGGAGTTCAGGGCTCTCTTTGAGCCACAAGGTGACAATCAGAAACACTTCTTGAATTCCCACACTGAAAACGTAATTCCCTGATTCCTTGTCAGCTGGTGCAAAGGGCTCTTCCTGTCTGTAGGGAAAACACCCAAGGACAGCTGAGCTGTGCAGGTCACCCAGCTGTGCCCCAAACTCCTAGCACAAGGAGCAAACACATGGCATTTACAGCTCCTTTCTGCTTCCCAGGGTTTACTGGAGGCCCTGGAAAGCAGAGCATAAGTCACAGTAGGCGGAGGAAAACTGCTCCAGCCATGCCAGGAGAGCAGCACCCTTCCTAACTATACAGGGAGCTGAATCCTCGCTTACAAAGGTGGCATTGGAGGTAGGAAGGGAAATGGAGAGAAAGTGGCTGGAGGCCAGAAAGCAGCAGCCAAGGAGATGGCAATTAGGATGCAGAAGCCGCCAGAGATATGGCATCACCGGAGATTTACTGTGCGTGCACACCTCCCTCTCTGCTCCCAATGTACTCGCTCTTTCTTTCTGTCCATATACATACAGTAAATCTTCGGTGACTCCTTATCTCCCAGCCTGCTTCTAGATCCTAATTGCTATCTATCTCTGTCTGCCTGCCACTTCCAGGTCTCCCAGCCTCTTCTCTTACAGCTCCCAGCCCCCCCAGCGGCCTCCCTGGTTTTCCCACCCCCCTCCTCTTCCTCTGCCTGCAGAGAGCAGGTTTTTATATGGCCTTGGGATGGACAGCCAAAATTTTCCCTTCTCAACTAAATATTACACCCCAAAACACGCAAGACAATGCTCAGCTCAGCAGCACAAGGCAGGTCAAAGCCACAGGACTGCAGCGTGGGAGGATGAGCTTGTCAAAGAGGAGTCCAGCTCCACTCCTGCCCCATCCCTTGGCTTCCCTGCACCACCCAACCACCCTCGCTCCTTCCCTGGGCATCAGCTGGCACCACCTTCCCAGCCCGACACCGCCAGGGAACACAGAGGGCGCCTTCCGCAAGGCTCAGCATGGCGCTCGCTTGGTTTCATTTTTATTTACTACTATTCTTTACTACTATTTATTTATTCACTCCTATTTTTATTTCACTTTGAACATGCCCAGCTGTGTCATCTTGGTTTTGCTGAAAATGTAAACAAAAAAGCTGCATTCAAATACAGCCTTTCATTGCATGAATACATTTCCCATCCAACACGGCTCCTGTGCTCCCACCCTGAAATTAGAACTTAAAAAGGCAACATCGTCACTGTACATCACATCTATTCCCTGTTCCAATGTTTTCTTTATTCATTCTATTAATTCTTTTTGAAAAACAAACTTATCAAGATTTTAATAGCTCAGTTTGCTCCGTGCAAAGCAGGAAGAAACAAATAAATATAACTAATTTTATATTCCATAAAGCAACAAACTGGAATGCCTCTGCTTTTTCCTAACAAAATAACGTGCCTGCTTTTACAGTCTTTGACACAGAAACGGCCACCAATTTTTTTGTTTTGAGAACCAAGTTCAATTTTTGTCTTGCGAAATGTAACTTTACTCTAGTGATCTCTAAGCCTGAGGCTTTTTGGTTTGGCTTAACAGTAATTATATGGATGTTGAGAAAGGGAAGAACGTTCTTTACACTTCATAATTCTACCGTGCTTCTCTGCTCTCAAAAGAGAAGGAGTATTTTCTCTTTCACAGAGAGGACGATCCAAAAGGGAGATACAGAACATACTGTGCAGAAGAAAACATCCCTGAAGAATGCTGCAAACCGCAATGCCAAGGCAGCATTTGTAATTCTGTCTTTGGCTTTTAGCAAGGGAGCAATTAGAGAGGGAGAGAGGAGAGAGAAAAGTGAAAGAAAGTGAAACAAAAAAAGAAAAAAGTGAAAGAAAAAAGTGGAAAAGAAGGAAAAGGAAAGGAGAAGGAGACGAAGAAGAACAAGGAGAGAAGGGACGAAGGAGAAAGAAAAAGGTAATAGGAAAAACAAAATGGAGAAGGAAAAGGAAAAAAGGAAAGGGGAAAATAGGGAAAGGGAAAGGGAAAGGGAAAGGGAAAGGGAAAGGGAAAGGGAAAGGGAAAGGGAAAGGGGAAAAAAGGATAAGAGAAAGAAAAGAGGAGAGATAAAATAGAAGAGACGAGAGAAGACAGAAGAGTGAAAGAAAAGTGAAATAGGAAAGAAAAAGAAAAAATAACAGAGCGGGGGAAAAGAGAGGGACAATAAGGAGGGGGAGAGGAGAAAGGAGAAAGAAAAAGAAGAGATAGAGAAAGAAGAGCGGACAGGCAGGGGGAGACCCCGCACCGCCCCCCGGTCAAGGGCCACTCGCCCGCAGCGCCCCCGGCCCGTCCCGCTCCGCTCCCGCCGCTCTCCCGGGCGACATCCCGGAGCCACCGCTCTTCCTCCCGCGGGGAGCCCCCCGACGTACCGGGCCCCGCGGGCGGGATTTACAGCGCGGAGCCCCCGATGTGAGCCCCGATTCACGGCTCCGACAATGGCACCTCTGAGAGCGGGCGGGGGGAGCCCGCGGGGCGCTCCCGGCGCTGCTCCCTCCTCCCCAAACCCTCCCCGCTCCCGCTGCCCGCGCACCGCCGCTCTCGCACACAGCCGGGATGCAGAGCCGAGCGCGCTCCTAAATTAGCTTTACCATAAATCTTTTAGGCTCTTAAATAAATAAGTAAATAACACTGCTCCCTTTTGCCCTCTTTTCTTTTTTCTTTCTTTTTTTTTTTTTTATTCAGGATGTAACTCTTCATCAGCCTCAAGCCCTTGGACTTGCCTGACAGCGATAACAGGAGACCCGTTGAGTCTGAATTTTAGGGGTTTTGGTTGTTTTTCTTTTTCTCCCAGCAGCAACTTGCTACTTTCAAACTTTGCACGAGGCTTTGGGTTGGTTTGTTTCCCTGCTTTCAAATGACATTATGATTTTAATCAAAACGGACTGGTTTCTGGAGAAGGCCAGAGCAAACTGGGACGGGAGGCAGTTCAGTTGGGCGGTTTACAGCAGTTCAGAAGAAGGTTTTGTAAACAAACATGGCTCAGAGGTAGAAAAGCAAATACAGTGGGTGAAATTTGGCCTCCTCTGAAGGCGATGGCATGGCTCAATGAGGCCAGTATTTTCACATCCACACACAACTTTTCCTCCAGAGAACACAAAACCAACAGAGACGTGGGTAATGGAGAAAACAGCTCCAAAACTGCATTATTATTATTGTTGAAACTAGTTGACGCTGTCAGACAAGAGCAACAGAAACACAAGTGACGACTGAGTACAGGGAGCAAACATCCTAACGGGTTTTCTGGCTAACAGAGTCCTCCTCCACTGCAATCTACCCCAAGCACGGGGCAGCATCACAGCCCCTTAGGCAGCACAGGAGAGCTCCCCCAAGCAAGGTCACAGCCTCCCTCAGTGCTGACCGGGGATCCTGCACACCCAAACCTCAGAGGAACGACTGACACAAAGGTTTAGTTTTCTGTTCTCCAGACATTTCACTTGTAAAGCCTGGAGAAAAAAAAAAAGCGGAAAATTGGGGAGAACCAGCCAAGGTTGCAGGATTGGGCCATTTGGGGTAAATAAGACAGTAAATTCCCCTAGTCAGTGTCAGTGCTCCTCTGGCCATTTCCATAGGCCATGATTCCAGGGAGGAGCCCAGCACAGAGCCATCCAGGCTGGGCTCCGAGTGGCACCTTTCCCAGCACACACAGGCAGCACACTGAGCCTCTACACCTGCAGCTCTGTCATACCGTGCAGAGGGACACCTGAGTGACAGGAAGAGAAGCTTCTCCCACGAGGAAGAGATGCACACTCTCATTAAAAAGTACAAATTGAAGTCCCTCTGATTGGCTTGAGCCTGTTCCATTTATTTCCCACACCACTAAACTGCACTGAAACACATCACCTGCACGATGCTGTTGGGGAAAGGGCCAAGCCATGAACCCCAAGAGAGCTCACCTCGTGAACAACTCACCAAGGGCATAAAGGGCTCCTGAAGCAAACCCCAGGCCTGACTTTGGACCAGGATAAAGAGAAAAGTGAGGCAAGAACAGCCAAAACTGTGGGCCAGATCCTGCCAGCGCTCGTACACTGTGGGGCCAGCACAGGGAGCTCCAGCAGAGGTGGCCATTCCACTGCTCCTCAAGGCTTTCTGCCAAGGGCTAAGCAAGATGAGCTCAGAGCTGAGGTCTGGGCTCAGCTGACACATGCCTTTGGGACCTTTCAAAATCAGGGAGACCCCTCCAGACAGGGAGAGCTACCGTGTGACGGTTTTTGACGTCGGAGCCATACCCTGTCTACTTTTGTCCCCTCCTTCCTACAGAATGCGAGCATCAGATTTAAAAAAAAAAAAATCAAAGGGAAAACATTAATAAATAATAATCAAGATCATCTGCAGTTTTAATGATAAGCTATTTAATGAATTATAAAGTACCTATAACTCAAAGTATGAGACTGTACATTGTCAAAACTGGCATTAAAGTGTATGGAGATAATTAGGCAATAATGACCTCCACAGAGGGCTTTTCCTGGGAATTAATGACCAGTCGGGAGGAGCTGATGGCTCAAGGCACAAGCAAGGGCCATTAACCCCAGCTGGTCATTAATACTCAGGAAATGCCCAGCTCTGAGGCCATCATTGTGAGTATATGATAAAATAAAGGGTGAACAATTATGAATTTCTGAATTTTGGAGCTGATGGGAGAGGTGATGCTTGCAGGCACTCAGGTCCATGCCCAACCATCACCCAGCCCTGGTACTCCTGCAACCAGCTGCACTCAGGTGGGCACCCCTGACACAAACCCACTCTGGACCCCCAACACTGGTGTTTGGGGGCTCTGCCAGCACAAACAGAGCCCATGAAACATCCTTGTCACCACAACAAGTAAAAACAAAACATCCTAACAGCAACACAAAACCAGAGGGTTTGTTTCAATCCAAATTTCCAATATCAAACCCTTGTGCTATTAGCAGCCCCAGATCCCACATCTCAGGCCCGTCTGTCTAAACAGCATGTCAGGTAACATAAGACACTTTTGGGATTATCACAGCCAGACTTAGCCCCTGGAGCAGCCCTGGGCACTACTGCCAGTGGGACCCCAGAGGCAAAACAGCCCCCTTTCAGCCCAACCCCACAGGCATCTCTCCCCAAACTCATCATGACTTCAGGGGGACCTGGAGGAAGAGTAGTGTCACCTTCTGCTGGGGCAAAACAAAAGCTGATGCAAAGCTGACCCTGTATGCAGGACTTGCATCCTTCCTGCCACACGTGGCACTGCAGCAGTGGGCTGGCACCAGCCTGGAGCCTCGGCTGGGCATTGGAGACCCTCCCTAGAGCATCAAAACAGAGCCAGACCTCTCCCATCCCCAGGAGGGCACGGAAGGATTTGGGGAGACAGTCCCCTGGGATTGATGCCCTGATTCCCCCCTCCCCAGTGTAAACAGAGGGAGGAATTAGCACGGGCTGTTTTGCTGGGTAATGAAGCCCAGCTCCCCGCTGCTCCCAGCCCCGTGTTTCTACTGGTCTCCCTGTCACGCCTCCAACACCCACCAAGGAATGGGGGGGTTCTTTTCCCTGAAACCTCTGAGTCGACATCTCCGTTTTCCCCTGGCTGGGGAAGGAGGGGAGGGGAAAGGAGGGGAGGGAAGGGGATGTCCATCCCTCGGCACAGCGCCCACCCCCAGCTGCAATTATCCAGCCTCGTTCTAAATAAACCCGTTGGGGAGTGAAGGGACTTGATTTTCCACTACAGCCCCTCTGGTCATTTATTTACCCCGGTGCCATATTCCTGCACTGAACATGCATAAATGTACTCGGAGGTGACAACCCCAGAGCATTTTGCCCTGTAGGATCACAGCATATGTAAATTTTCACCTACACAAACAAATCCATGATGGTTGTAAATATTTCCAAATTATTCTCTGCAGCCATCGGCGCTAATCAGGCTGTTTGTGAGAACACAGCAGCGCTGCTTGTTGGCAAAATAAAAGATCCCTAAGTTTCTTACAATCTGGAGAGAAACCCAGAGCAGCTCCTCAGCCACAGCGTTTCCTCTTAACTGTTTACAATCGATCAGAAGGAAAAAAATTAAGTATCCCACTGGCAATACGGAGTTTTCAACAATTATACATTAAAACCAGCTATCATTTAGCAAAGGAAAATCACTACATGAGGAAAATTAGTGCTTGTTAGTACATGTAATATTCAGAATCACGAGTAGAATAAAAGCAGCAATGCAGAAACTGTTATCAGCAGAGAGAAAATTATTCAAGTATGCATTTGAGTAATTCTGCATTTTAATTTAACCCTTTGAAACATTAATCAAACCATGGCTAATTATAGGAATTAAGGAATTAAACGATGGAATCTTCTAAAAGATATTATTTAAAAGGCAGTTTATACAATTACTTGTATAGATGTTTGCTTTAAAGAGGGAAACATTTCTACTGTAATGAAAAGGGTCTTAGAAAATTAAATTAACAAGAGGGGACCAGGCTGATATGAAACTAAATTAGCATCAAATGCAAATTACAGGGTACTTAATGGTAGAAACAGGTGCAGAGCAGGTCCCTAAATGAGATAAATGAATAAAACATCCCTCTGCACAAATGTGGAAGCTGACACAAAGTCAATGATATGAATAATTCAGCAGCCTCAACACTGCTGTTGAGGTCAGCTTTCCTTGACCTTTGAAACAGGAAGTAAAATTCTGTCCAAATTTGAGTGACTGGAAATGCAGCAGTTATTTGTTGGGGGAAAAAAATAAAATTAAATTAAAAAGAAAACAAACAGAAAATCCAGATTTAAAAAAAAAAAAAAAAAAAAAAAAAAAAACAAAAAAAAAAAAAAAAAAAAAAAAAAAAAAAAAAAAAAAA
>NW_016690326.1:1309734-1512992 GCF_001604755.1 Lepidothrix coronata
AAAAAAAAAAAAAAAAAAAAAAAAAAAAAAAAAAAAAAAAAAAAAAAAAAAAAAAAAAAAAAAAAAAAAAACAAAATTAAAAAAAAAAAAAAAAAAAAAAAAAACCAGAAACAAAACCAAAACTACTAAAAATACAAATCCACTGTGAGAATGTATATAATGTATAAGAGATTTTAGGTCATGGTATGATCTAAGCATGTTCAGAGCTAAATGATTTCATCTTTCAAAAAATAATTTAGTTGTGCTAAAGGGGACATTAATAGAGTCAAAGTCATACTGCAGGCATTAAAGAAATCAAATCATTTATAAGTAGTGGTTCAAAGCTCAGTGATCAGTCATTTTCCTTGCAATAAACTTTTTTAAATAAAGAAACAGGAAGACTTCTTTTCTTGACTTTTTGCCTAAGCTACTCATTTAGTCACTATTGCATTTTAAAAATTAAGAAGTCACAATTTAAACTACAGACCACCCTAAAAAACAGTGTGCAGAGAAATACAAGTATGCATGAGCATGAGAGAACCCTTAAAGGAGAAATTACATATATATATATATGAATTTTATATTGATATTTTAAAATGTAAATAAATCCTAGAAACAAATCCTTGTATTCCAAAGAATGAACACCTCTCTCTTTTAGAAAGACAGAAATCTGTAACAGCTTTCTTAAGTCCAGTGAAATATCTCCAAATTTACATCTGTGCAACTAAATGAAGAAGATTTCTGTGCCTTTCCCTATGACAAAATACTCAGCTAGAAGCATAGCTCATATTATTTCTGAATAGATGTATGGTCCTAATTTTAAACTGAATTTGGCACTGAAACAGACTAATAAGGTATGACAAATAACTAATTTCTCCAAGCTGGAAGAAAGGAAAAACGTCACCCCTGCAGCTCATCTTCTAGGGCAACAATAGATGTAAGATAACAGAAGTTATCTCTGCTCTCTTTTGTTGCATTAATCTCTCTTCACCTGCTTACTTGTCATCTGCAAAATAGGTCTGATATACAGTTATTTGGTAGCAGGGGGTTAATTTTCTTTTCTCTGCTTTAGTCAGGTGAAGCCGGGGGTGGGAGTGTGGGGGGAGGAAAGGGACTGCAGGGTGCACCTCTGCCTCCAGAAAGTTTGGTGAGGAGTTAAGGCAAGCTCAGGCAGCAGCCACCCTGCAGATGCATATTAATGAGGTAAACAAAAAACCAGCCCTGATATTGCATAATCCCGTGTGACAAACCCGGCACCGGCAGTTTGGGGGTTAGTTCACGACTCCGCTCAGAGCCGGGTTTCTGTGCGAAGTGGCTCCTCCAAACGCCGGCTCTGAGAATCCAGCTGGTTCTCATTTCCAAACAACCAGTTTCTCTATCCCCAAGTGCTAAAGAAAATAATCCCAGCAATCCATGACTACACGCTTTCACAGGGACAGCAGTGAGAATTTGATTGTAGAGATAATTAAAGTCATTCCTGAAACTTCCAAGAAAAAGAAGCAAGGGGGGAGAGGAGAGGGCCAACAGGGACAATGATGCTCATGTTTAAATTGAACTAAGCAACCAGTATGTTTTGGAGAAGTGGGGACACACACACTATTTTTGGGAAATTTGTTTTCCTGAAAATTCTCTCTCCTTCACTCTAACAGTTACAATATTTGCAAAGAAAATGTAGTAGACTGTGGCAAGTAGGAAGATTAGAGTGAGGTTTGGAGCCTGGATGTTCCTAATCTGGCAAGAGTATCCAGAGGGAAATGCTTTTGCATTCTGGTAAACTTGAATAAAATTATGTACAGCCACTTCGATTAGAAGGGCTTAAAGGGAAATGATACCATAAAAGCAATAAAACCCACTGCTATCTGCTTCAAACACTGAAAACATCTTTTTAAAATTAATGTTTCCTGCAGCCCTGCCATGAGTGAGGTCTGAAATAATTTTAATATTAACAACACTCAGGAGCAGGTCAATCTAGAGCCAATCATGTGACTGCATTAGTGCTCTATATCTTTCCAAAACAGTGGAGTAATTTACACCACTCCAGCTGGTGTAAATCAGCAGGGTGTCCCTGGCATCAGGAGAGCTGGGAAACACTGGCCTCACTAAAAAATAATCACAATGATGATGATGAAAAGAAAAAAAAAAAAAAAAAAAAAAAAAAAAAAAAAAAAAAAAAAAAAACAACAAAACCAAAAAAAGCCTTGCTCCCAGCAAAGCTAAATGGTACCACCCCGTGTCACACGTCTGCTCTGACCCTCCTCATCCCGAAATCGGTGTGAAATTCAGAGATGGAGAGAAAGAGTTTAAAGCACTTGTAATCTCTCCGTCTGCACTATCTGCCTTGAGCAGGAAGGAGGGATCCGCTCAATGAGAGCTATTCAGGGCCTCTCAATTAACCTGATTAGTTCAGCACGCTGCTCTCATGAATGACACCTTATCTTGGAAATGAAGGAAAAAAACTTCCTTCCTTCTGGAGATACAGGCGGCCCCTAAAGCCAGAGCAGCGGCGCCCATCGGCCGCCTCCCCATCTCCCCGGGGAGCTGCTTTTGGGGTGGCAGGGCCAGGCAGCCCAGGTGGCCCAAGCAGGGAGGGGATCCCCCCTCTTTCAGACCCAACCAGGCACATGATGGGATTTGCTGCCATGGTTAACCCTTCCAGCGCTGTGCAGAGCCCGCCCGGGGGCTGCCGGCAGGTGAACCCCCCGGGGACGCTGCCTTGGGTAAGAGTGTTGTAGTCTGGAACTTGTTTCATATGTGACAGATTAATGAGCGATAACTGGGTTACCATGGCGAAAAGCATTCCCAAAATTCTCTTTTGTTTCCCCGAGAACAGTCTCCCTATTTTTTTTTTCCTCCAAATCATGCCACTTTACAACAACAGAAATATTAACCGACAGCGTGTTATTCTTTAAAGTGCGTACGGCTGCGGATGTCAACGAAGCTGACTGTTAAATACCAGCTCCAAGAATTAATCAGGGAACATAGGTGTCTCAGTTACAATTATAATGCTGAAAACTCAAATTTATGAATGCCCAGCCAACTTTGAAGACATTTATTAGAGAAATTCCGAAGACTTCAAAAGTATTAATGTACTAATGACAAATTAAGGCATGATATATTAATGTTCTTATAATTTGTGACAAATTAAGTTACCATTGTCACAGCAGGGCAATCCTTCAGAAAAAAAAGTTCCTCTCTCCTGCCACATGGTACACTACAGACAATTTATGTACACATAATGGGGTTCAGCGAGAAGTTTTCCTCCCACACCACAGTACAGTTTATTCCGTTGTTCAGAATGCCACAGCTATTATGGAACTCACAGGATTTTTAAAAAAGAGAAGGTAAATGTAGCCTGTCTTGCCTAAACAGCTATGTAGGGTAAAGATTCCTTCGCTGTGCATCCCTCTCTCAGCAGCATCAGAGCCCAGCAGGGCCCAGTAACACCAGACCATGGTGCCAATGGGAAATCAAGACCCAGAGATAAGGAAAAAAAAACAAGTTTTACAGAGCTGCTTTTAGCACATAAACCCCAGTCTGTGAAACAAATTCTGCCCTAGACTCCAGAAAAGTCCAAAGCACTCCTTTGTAATGCAGCCTGACTTCCTCATTTTAATTTAAAAAGGGGCAAATCCTGATCTGAGCTGCAAGGCAGCTGTCACAGAACATCTGCAGGTCCTTTCCTTCTCCTGCCTGCATAACCCCCAGTAAGATGTGGCATGAGGTGTGCTCCTGTCTGCAGCCAAATTCCAGCTCATGAAGGACTGTGCCGGCAACATGGAGGCACATGGAGCAGCCGGGAGGAGATGCTACCATCAGATCTTAATAGCTCTGAGTGTGGCTAATTTTATTCTTCTTTTAGAGCAAAGAACGTTCTAATGAATACTGAATACGTTTCTCCTCTCCTTGTGTCATCCTTCTACAAAATTTGAACTAGGTAAAGTGGTTTTTAACATCACTTATCAAAGTGACTTAACATCTGGGAAGTCAGCCAATGGTTATGTAGTGATGCAGACGCCAAAAAATCCAACTGAAAGATTATATTGAGGGAGTTTACAGAAAAGACCTGACTCAGTTGGGTGGAAGCGGATGGTTATCCTGGTCAGGAAAACCTCACAGTCTCACATGCAAAATCATGGGAAAAAATTAAGGAAAATTATTATATTTTAAATACCTAATTTTTAACCCATTGTAGACACCGGCTGTATCCTGCACCAATAACTTTTTCCAAAGGGAAATTTTGGAATCAACAGGTGAATAGTTTGTCAAAGTCCAAAAGAAGATGAACAGGAAATGATTTTCTGTCTCTGACAGTCATTGAGACAACCCTAAGAGGGAGATAATTTTTTGACAGCTAGGCTCTCACAGTGGGATTTCAAGTCTTTCCAGCATTGAGTTATATAAAATTAATCCTTTCCAAGGTCACAGTCATAACACTTAAAAGTGTCTTTTTTAATTTTTGTATTAAATCTTTGAAAAAAAATTACCTAAACATTCAGCTCATTGAATGATGCAATTAGCTGAAACAGTTTGCAACTCTGATAAGAAAGTCAAGGTGAGAGGAGCACCAAGAAAAGTCATGTGTCAAGCAAGCCCGTAGGATTCTGGCACTGTGTTGTTGTAACATAGCTTTTTTTTTTTTTGTAACCCCATTTTCCATCTCTTTCTAGCTTAGCGTGGCACTGGAAGAGTTAAAGAAAACAAAAAAAGAACAACTGGGTGTACAGGGTAGGATTTACTGGCATTTACTTTTAATTCTATGGTCCTTTGCTCTGTGGCTTATCAGCCCTATGTCAGCCCTTTTTCCTCCTTTATATTTCATGAGGGGACCCACATGCTGGTACTGAGAGACAGAGCCCAAGTGTCTGTAAGCTTTTTGTCAGGTAAAAAGAGGAAAAAAAAGGAAAGGAACAAGAGGAAAAGCAAAGCTAAGAGGCATCTATTAGATGTCACTAGGCTTTTGTATTCATGTCAATGATTCAGGATTAGAGTATTTGAAATAATCTTATTGAGAGAACTCAAAAGCCCCACAGAGGGAAAGCCTGCTCGGTAGCATATGGCAGAGCAGCAGACAATATCTTATTAAGGATGTGTTAGCTAACACCATTACTTTTTATATTACATTACTGAACTATTGTGCCTCAGCCGGTTAGCGAGATGCCATAGTTGTGGAATTCCAGATTGGACGTTACTGTGTTGTTACAAAACCAAAAAGATTTGGCCGGGTGTCCTGGCACGGAGGGGGGTGGCAGTGGGATGCTGCTCCCTCACCCCTCCCCAGGCCCCTGGAGGGGGAACCCAGCAAAGGGGAAACGATGTCCCCAAGCGAACTGGTGGCCACTCTCCCAGTGTGTGACACCACCACCCAGTGCCCACTCACCCTGCCCACCTCACTCCCCCCATGCTCAGGTCACCCCCTTTCAGGGCTGGCTGGGAAAAACAGGGGGTACAGAGGGCACTTTCTGCTCTATCTCCAAGAAAAAAATCCCAAACTATTGCCAAACTCAGCTTCTTGTCAGATGAAGGGAATTTAATTTTGTTATACTGAATGCTGTTAGTCTAAAAATCTTTCTTTGCTCTTGGACAAAAGCTTGTAATTGGAGAAACAGCTCTTTTTAAAGTTATCTTCATCTGCCTACACCTTTAGAGGCAGCAAGAACCCAAAGACAAAACAGTACTGTTCATAGCATCTCAACGATTGCACTGAAAGGCTCTATATCTGGGTCACCTTACTACTGTCCAGTATATAATTTCAGTGACTTGATATAAAGCCTTTTAGTAACTGATTTCATATAATTCACATATTAACAGCACCAGAAAATTTGTATTCACATTTCCTATATCCACACACTCCTTTTGAAAAGTAGGTAGAGAATAATTCGTTCCATTAAAAAAAAAAACAAAACCCTCTAAAATACTGTCCTTAGCAAAAAAGTAAACATCCAGTTGATACAGTAATATATTCTGATCACAAACTACCTATGCAAAACTGCTAATGTGACTCACTGGGAACTTTGTATGGCTTTTCTGTACTTTTCCAGAAGAGTTACAGAAAAAAAAACCATGATGCTACGGGGAAAAAGAAAAATTCATACCGGCATTTCCCATTACTACTAGAGAGACTTGCTGCTCTCTGAGGACAGTGTTAAAGCCATTTCTAGAAAGTTATCTCAGTCATGATTTGCACAGTAACCTACAAGTGTTTCTTACTCTCTTTTAACCTTGTTAGTTAGATGTTGTATTAAAATTAAATACTTCCAGCAGGCAGAAGTGCCTTTGAATTTAACACAGTTGTTTTTGTAGATGTGGCCAATTACTTACAAGAATACATTTTGGTGGCTGGGACACGCAAACATTTATGACTACTCTCAAGAAGAAAACTACACACACTCTTCAGTGTCTACAGGATAAGTATGGATTTTTTTTTTACCCAATAAACGCTGGGATAGAGCTGAGATACATTTTTCATGTTCAGAAGAATTTTAGCTAATCTGCATTAAAACTGAGGATGATCTTTGCAAATACATTTCGCTATCACTCTTATTCATGTATGCATTCCCACTGTGACAGCAAATATGGAAATAAATCAGGTGCTAGGATGGAACGGGAAATGTATCCACTCCAGAAACTATGTGTGCATATATATGCATATGAGAAAGAGCCAGTGTTTTTTTCCCCCCAAAAAAATTCCCTCTCTTGAGAGAGGACTGGCACTGAGCTGCATAGAGCCAGGGAGCCCACTGAGTTGAGCATATCCTCCCTGCTGCAGGACATGCTTTGAAGTAAGAGTTCATATTATGATATTGATAGGTATGAGTAGCACATTTGAAGTTCTGTGATGAGAAACAAAGGGATGGATCACCCTGCCAGGCCCTGGGCACCTCCTGGGACCAGACCGGTTCACTTGGAGCTTTCTTGGTACTGCAGTAGGTCACTGTAGAGAGACAAACAAACTTTTTAAAGCACCCCTAACCTTGGATGCCCAAATCCTGCATCCAGAGCAGCAGAGTCATCCACAAGGTCTCAGTTAGACCTCAGGGTACTCCTCTGCACAAGCAAACCCACAGGATCTTCAGGACGGACTTTGAGGACTAAGACAAACCAGTGCAGTCTCCTAAAATTGATAATCCTTGCTGACCAAGGCTGAGATTTTCCAAAAGAGCCCAAGGGACTTACTGACCTGCTGGCAGCCAGCTCTGGACACAGTAGGTGAAGAATGGCTCAGCCCTGGCTCACCATCCACCCACGACATGGAAGATTCCTATGGACATGGACATGCTGACCTTGGGGGCTTGGGGCAGTGGGTCCAGCACATCCCAGGTGCACTCAGGCCACAACTGGCCAAGCCCAAACAGGCTGTGGATGAGCATTAATAGTTAAATGCCAAAAGCAATAGACTAGTCTTGTCTTCAAATTCCCCTCATCCCAGGACATTCAACACAAGCTTTTTATTCTCCACACAAAAAACTCAATTTTTAGGCTGCATCAGGAGAACCATTTCTCTTCAGGAATGGGATCATCTACCTACTTAAAGACTAGAGAGCGTCTAGCACAATGAGCCTTCTTTTGTGATAAAAGCCTCTGTTATATCACCGTGATATTAAATAGTAATAATCAGGCATAAGATGGCAACTAAAGCCCAGAACACTAGCTGCAGATTCAAAAGGCATCACTGAGAGAAGCAAGTAACTGTTAGTGTGAAATGTTTGCAGTGAAACCCACATCCACATAAGACTTGCCTGGTTTGGGGGTTAATAACAAACTGAAAACTTAGAAGAGGTTTGCTGAGAAAATCACAAACTTTCTGAGTGCAGCTCAGTCCAAATTAAGGTTTTCCATAATACTTTTAAGGTCATACAAAAACTCTTATACTTGGAGGTGGAGGGAAGAGAAATCAAACAAACAATAAGCAGAAGCTGTTTTGACCCTGACCAAGTTCATTTGGCCCCAAGAGCAAAATAAAGGAATTTAGAAGCAACAGTGATGTGTGCCAAACCCAATAGGCTGAAACCAAGAGATTTTTGCAATAATCCTTGCAAAGTTACCCCCAGCTCTAATGATTTCATCACCAGAAAGAGGACTAACACCACAGGAGGAACACTGGTAGAGGGGCAAGCATACACAGCAGAATCTCTGTGTGAGAAGTATCTACTGATCAGTCTCCCATTTATCTCACAGCAGCTCAAAATGCCTTTGGTTGCCTAAGTCATGTGGGAAATGTTTTGGGTAATGCTTCTCAGCTGCATCAATCACAACCAAATCCTTGAGTATGCGTGTTTTGGTCCCTCCCCTCTCAGAAATATAAGAGTTCACAGGCTCCAGGAGCTCGCATGAAGCGCTTGAGGCCAACTTCTGCCTCTCTGAACACCCTGCTCAGAGGCCCAGAGGGTTTAGGCAGCACAGTCTTAAAAGACAGCCTGGGAGACATCTCTGTGCAGTGCTGGGGGTATTCCTCTGTCATCCAGCTTCTGCTCCTCCAACTCCCTCCCTGCTGTATCAGTAACTCCCATCTGGTTCTGGAAGGGGCACAGCAATGCAGGGGGCACTTTCCAGTACAAGATTACAGAAAAGAGCCAAATATTTAGGCCCAGAAACGTTTTTCACCTAAGTCTTGAGATCTATCAAAGCACACCATGCCTGCCCTCCTGCTCCTCCTGTGTGCAAAGCCCACCCAATGAAGCAGGACAGATGGGACCCCCAGGCTCCTGCAGCCCCATACCTCATATAAGCAAGGGGAGAGCAGCACACATGCCTTCCCCTGACCCCATACAGCCAGGCTGTGGTACTGGTATGACCAGTACAGGGCAGGAACTGGGACTCCTGCAAAGGAACCCCTGCCAAAACACCTGGCATCTCTTGTTACTTTGCTCTGTCACCAGTGATATGACGAGCCCACATCCCTGTAGTCTGGTGGGGATCAGCTACAGCACTGATGCCATTCCCTGCAGCAAAGAAATCCTCAGCAGCTACGTCCCAAGCAAAACCCACCTCACTCCCTTGCCAGCACCTCTCCTGAAGCTGGCAGGCTCTGCCTGCGTCTCCATCACTCTCCCTCCAGGCATGGAAAGCTACTGCAAAATTCATTAAATCGCCACATCTGCCTAACCAGTGTATCTGGGGGAAGGATATAGGGAGTGTGATACAGTCCACTGTATCACTTTTTCACCTTCCTGGTATTTAGGATGACAAGATGATCAGGCCTGTAAAATACAATCCACTACGTGATGACTTGTAAAGCGGTAAAACAGAGACATTGACTTTTCATGTCATTGCACAGTGAAATCCTACCCACAAACGTAAAGTTTTTCAGGTTAAAGGCTGAAAGATTTCAAAACCATCTGTAGGTAAGTTGGCTCCCTCCACAGCCACAGAAGCTGGATGTGCTGAGGAGAGCCCAGCCAAGCATCCTGTACAGCAGGTGTTGGAAGCACACAGGCCTTTCAGACACTGGTAGCAGATCATGCATTAAAACACACTTTGGTGTCATCTGATAATAAGGCAGACAAAATATTACAGCCTCCGATCCACAAGTTCCCCCCCCTCCCCACTTCATGGACAAGAACTCTGATGGAACTGGAAAGGTACAAACATTTTCAAAGACAGAGGAACCTCATTGCTCCAAAACTGCACTTGAAGCAGCACATGAAGAACTTCAGTGTATTGCCAGAGCAGGGCCAGAAGAGACCTTGGCCATCCCCGTGGTGTCCTACCCCTGGAGGGCACACAGTGTCACCCAGGGGAGCTCCAGCACAGAGTCCCTAAAGATTGTCTATCCAAAAGATAGACAGTGGCCAGATTCCTTAAGTAGGTCTTGTCTGTATTGGTAAATCTCAGCAAAGACAATTCCAGGTCACTGTCATCAGCCTGCTCAAGTACTCTGGGAAGAAGGAAAATTGGGGATGAATCAGCAATTGCCAATCAGGCTGTTTTCAGCCCTTTTTCCATGCAATGTCACAAGCTGGAGGTATAGGATATATATGGTGTATATATATTTTCTGCCACTATATTTGGGGTTGCAGTGGTTATTCCTATTTTATCAGTCAGTAGGATTCCTATTTACTGGATGCAGCCATAAAAGGTAAAGAAGCCCCAGCAGGCAGTGGTAACACCATTAAATATCAGTCCTGACAATGGTAAAATGGGTTTAAAAGTTTGGAACAGTGTGTCGAGAGAGGAGTCTCTTTCCTGAACCAAGGAATAACATAAAGCCCCACTTTCTCCCCTATGTGACTTTTGTCATTATCATCTTTTCTGATTCTTACAAAGCAAACCTAATTAGGAAGCTCTCTCATTAGTCTTCCAGAAAAATTAGCACAGCTTATGCTAATTACTCCTGTAAAATTTAATAAACTCGTTGAAATGGGAATAGTCTAATGAGGTTTTATTTATTGAACTAAGATAACTGTAAGGAAAAAGGTTAGGACACCAGGATATCCAGAGTGGTAATAAAACTACAATTTATTCAATTTCTTCACAGGAATTTTATTGCGAACCTTTTAAATTCAAATATGAGTTACAATTTGAAAGTTAAATCAATCTAGAATTTAATTTAATAACAGGAAGTGCTCTGTGTTTTCTTTAAGTGTGATTACAATACAGCCCTGCCACTGCACTCGTAGGAGGAATTGTGCATTTGTATTGTGACAATAATACCCCTTTTAAAATGAGTTCCTGTTCATCAGATCTTCATCTCAACACATGTAACTCGATTAACAATAAAATACACAGGCTATGCTAAGAAGATGATACAGATACACACAGATTTCCAAGAAACTTCCTTGGAATTACTGCTCTGTAAGTATTTAGATCACTATATGAGCATAAATTTCTTTAGGTCCCTTTCACTGCTGTATCTGCTGATACTATAATAGAGCAAAATATAGAACAATTTTATAAAGGATAAAGTCATATCCTGCTTCAAACACAGCTACATACTTTTTTTTAAAATCCCACATTTTGATTAAATAGAAATACATGATTCACTTTGCATGTATATCCAGTGTTTGAAAAAGAATACAACACATGTAACTTTGAAGTTGCCAAACAGCCTCTTCTCCAAGTTCACCAAACCACCACAAAGCCAGAGCCCTCCCTATCCCAAGTCTCTCTAACCTCATCAAAGAGAATTAATCAATCCAAAATAGTATTCCAACTTGTCAGAAGAGGATAGCATTTCCATGTAAGTACATAAGTCAAAAATCCCATGGATAGATTCTATGTCAAATTCTATGTTAGGTCAGAGTCTGCAGATTCGCAGGATTTGAGGCAAGAGTTAGATTAAATCCATAGGCAAAGACTTTATCGGAGCGTAAGGCATGTGGGAGTGCTTTAGCCCAAATGGTAAATGAATTCTCTAAGCTCAATGCAAATAAAAATATCTAAATATGGTTTTGCATATCAATTGACATAATAGTTAAAAACTGTGTGCGTGGAGAAGTGACAATGGAGTACAACCAAACACATGGTCTGGCTTGTGCAGGCATTTTAATCACAGAACAATTTTAAAGGACTCGTTTTAAGGTAAAAAGGCTCCACATAGATCACTTCATCCTTTCCAAACCAAAGGGGAGAAAAAAATGAATAGGATAAATGTCACAAGAAACATCACTAAAGCCACTAACTGTATAAAGCACATACTTACTTGGCCTAAATTGTTTGAACTAGCCCTGGCCAAGAAAAGGTTTTAAGTACCCTACTGGGACAGATGCGAAGCGGCAACAATAGAAGCCACACTAATGCAATCCAGGTAACACAATCCTGTTTCAAAAACACGGGGAGGGCTAATTACAGCACTGCTGAGTCAAATTTCTTATACCATTGCAACCCACAGGAACAGGTCAAAATCAAGTGTTATTCAAACCACAGTCATATCAGCCTTCTGTATCAAAGTCACAATTTAAAAACCAAGTGAAGAACTTAAAAGCTTAACCCGTTCACAAGCCAAGCACGGTTCAGTGCGGGTGGTGAGGTAGGGTTTGTATTATCAGCTTTAAATTATGTTTAGCTTGCATTTTAAAAAGAAACTTCAAAATTGGTACCTATTGCATCAATTTATGTAAAGACTGAGAAATGGATCGCTGCTAGAAAGCTAAAGCTGTTTTTTTCCTGTACCTGTTTTCTTCATTTTGCAGGAAACATATAACAGAAAGCATCCCTGGCTTTCAAAATTTAAAATGATTTGCAACTAGCAGTTTTGCATACTAGATAGTTAAACAAAATATTTCTGTAAACCTGCCATTAGCATCTTAACATCTCACTTTCCAGTACAATGAAAAATTCATGTGAATTTTGTAGCTTTCATGTCACTCAAAATGCCACTCTAACACCATGTTTATAGTGTTCAACTCTGCAGCACACTTATAAAACACAGCTCTATATAGATTTCACTGGGGGGTTTTCCCCCCACACACTTTCCCTGGTATTACCTAACGCTCAGAGGAGATGAAAATATGCCCAGTTAAAATAAATAGAGATCTCTTCTGAGATTTAAACATTCTCAGGATTACTTTTTACAGCTAATCAAAACATCTGCTATAAGCTTCCAATATATGCACTTTCTCACCACATTCAACCAAGAACTGTAAGACTGGGAGCTGGGATGAGCACAAGGTTCTGCGGTGCCCCTGGACCGCTCTCCATGGGGGGCACCCAACACATCAAACCCCCCTCACTTTCTTTCATAAAATGGATGCATGGGCATGGAAGATACTTTAAATTTAATATAGCAAACATAACTGAGACAAGAATGCAAGGAGAAGCCCCCTGCTCTGTGCTCTCACCCCTGTATGTTTAGGTAGTTCCCTTCAGGGTCCCTCTATTCACAGATCAGCTCAAGGGTGTTCCTCTCCCCAGCTGATGACAGACACTTTCAGTGCTTCATGGCCATTTAACTCCTCTAGAGTAATGCTGCATAATAACCTGGTTATCACACACGGCTTTGTACAACGCATTTGGACAATTAAAAGGTAAAAATGGCTCTTTGGCTACCATTTTGCATAATTTGCAAGCACAGAAACTACACATGGCTCGGAACAACTGAAATAGATGTTATTGTACTACAATGATTTACTCAGTGATGTCAGATTAGCAATATGGATCTGTTTAAAAACACAATAATTAAGACAGGCAAAAATGAATTAATCAACTGACAATACAGTCAAAATAGTATTCCAACCAAAGAAAATAAGAGGAGGGAAAAAACCCTTACATTGCAGATCTATTTTCTTAACTGTTTTTATGCATAAATAAAAGCCTTAAAATGTAGATGGATTGCATCCAACAGAACTACAGTAGCTAAGTGATAATGATTCAAACATTTTTCAAATAAAAGTTAAATATTTATAAGCATCCAACCACATTTCATAAATCACAAACTATTATTATTTTATTCCTGAAGCTTCCCTGGCATAGCATGTGAATTGAGTCACAGAAAGTCAGAAAGAAAAATCTCCTCTTTATGCACATGAATCAGCTACAAGAGCTGGAGCCCTCCACAGAGCAGGGTGCTCCGTTATCCCTATGTTATCCTGCATATGGTCCTTCCAACACAATCCCAATTGCAAAGCACAACTAATTCGGTATCAAAAACAAAATTTCATCCGTATATACTCCTAATTCTTCCCCATTAGCAACACAGGGCAGGTGTTTCATTATAATGAGGAGAGGGAGAAAAAAAAAATGGAAGGAAACAATAGCAGTCCTTACCTGTCAATTATCACTGGATCTGATGGAGTCTCATTTCTGTTGCCACAGCTTTTCTTGTCACAACAGCGGCTACAGAGCAAAAGCGAAAGGATTTAGTGCGACCATTACACTGTAAAATCATCATTACGAACATGGTAGGTTCAAATTGCCGGGTAGAGTTACCGCGCCGGCCCTGCCTGGAAATCAGTCAAATGTAGTGGGTCACATATGGGTTAATTACTATGTTTAACTTCTTGCACAGCTGGTTAGCAACGGAAAATATAAAAAGAGAGGGGTTTTGCCCCCTTCACAAATAATAATTCAAGGATCGCCCAAAACAGGGAGACCTGCCTATTTGCAGCCTCTTTTCCATAGGGTTTAACAGTTGTCCCGCGTATGCTGGCACACAAAATAAAGCAGATTTTTCCCTGCTGAGCCTGGTTTTTACATTTGCTTAACGCTTATGTTACACATCCACAAGATATTCCTGCTTCTACACAGCTCTCAGCTACTGGGAAACCCCCCCGCCCTGAACTGCAAAAGCACAATTATTCTCCCTCTAAGAAACACTGGTGTTAATGGGGGAGCTGAAATGCAAGCGCCGTCAGCAGCAGCTTTTTATGCTCGAGCGTGCCTGTTTCCCCAAGTTTTCCGAGCATGTTAATGATCACTAATGCCATGGAGAGCACCGCTCCGGCGGCTGGTGCCCTGCGTCAGGTCAGAGACAAAGCAGGCATGTGAAATATAAGCTCTGTCTCCCAAAGCGCTGCTCCATGGCTGACCTCAAGGCTGGGATTCTTTTGAACTAAGGTGGCTCATTGTTTCCTAAGAGAAGTTAAATTGTTGTTTGTGATGATTCCTTGTCAGGGGTTATTGTCTGTAAGGAGCCATAAATATATTGCAGGTAAGTTCATAGGCAATATACACGTTTATGCTCAGGGTGCATGTAGGGCTCTGGCTGAGGGTTGTCCTGCTCTCCCCACCAGAGGAAGTCCCATCTTTACCCACAAGACCAAGTACCAGCTAAAAAGTTGAACAAAGCCTTCAGCTTTCACCCACCCACTCGCTCCAGGGAGGAAACACTCATCTTGCAAGGAAAGCTCCTGTTTGTGCTGTTCCTTAACAGAAAATCCCTCACTGAAGTCAAGGCTTCAAAGAACTAAAAAAAATAAAAAATAAAAAAAATCAAGAAGCTCCTGACCTTCCCAAGCACTTCTTGGTCCCCCAGAACCTGCTGGATGAAGCCTGGGCAGCTTCTGTAGGGTGAGGGCTGCAGGGACCCCATCCCATGGTGGCACCAAGTGACAGGCAGCGAGGACCACCCCGGCTTCTCTCCCTGGCCAGACCTGAGCACATCTCTCTGTTCAATAAACTTTCTGGTAAACCTCAACCACACACAACCAAGTCTTTGGAAACCACCAAGCTTGTTCCCAAAGGCAGCCCAGGGACCCGCACATCGCCCGTATTTCAGCAGCTGTCAGGAGCGACCACTGCTCACTCTCCCTCTTAGATGAACTATTTTCCTTTCCCCTGAAGGTGGAAGAACATCAGGGCAGGAAGAAGCCCTCAGAAATGCCACACTATATAAATAGCCCTATTGGGAGTATGACAAAGGTTCTCTTGTGTTGCTGAACAATAGAGTGAATAATATACAGTTACCCACCAAGATTAGCAATAAAGCAACTAACCACACTAAAGATAACAAAAAAGGGGCCTTTTACAAAAACAGCCTGTTTAAACATGGTTTAAAAAAAAATAATAATTTTGTTTTCAAAGAGAGGAAAATACATAATTCTTTTCACCGCAAAAAGCTTCAAGGCAACTATTCAGGGCTGAAACTTTTCACAGTTAACACATGTGCGGTATCTTCATTTCGGTGGAAGTTACATTGTTTGGCATTGCCAAAAAAAACTGCTTAATTTTACAGCACAATACCACAATTGATCCACCAGAAAATGCAAGAGCCTTGGCACTCTGAAAGTATTAAAATTTAGGAAGGAATAAAATATGCTGTAGGTAAATAGTCATGTGGACATTTGGGGGCTTTTTTGCCTATAAAAGGACTTGCCATTGGAGCACAGCTAGAATGTGTGGGGTGAGAAAATTTACCCACAAACAAGGCAATAAAAACTGCTAATCATTTTTAAATGATTAAAATGTAATTAGAAACAGAGTTGGCACAAGTTAAGACAATGCAGTTCTTGTGACTGAAGCGAATCAGGGCTAGTCCTGACATTCTCCCAGCAGACTGGAGGGATAGAAATTGCCACATTTACTCAGGCAAGCAAAGGTTCCCAGGCTCCCAGCACGAGATGGGCAGATACCACCATCCAAGCACCACCAGGCTCAGAGGTTGGCACCTTCCCGGGGCATTAACCCAGCAGGAGAGGTGGCCACGGGGCCCAGGGAGGGGAATGCCTTGATGTCAGGTCCTGCCACAAGCAGGATGGAGTCAGGCACTGACCACTGGTGACAACCCCAGCTTTGAGAGTGGGGGAAACACTTCATTGCTCATCAAGTGGCCCCCTGATTTGGGTAGGGCTTCCCAAATGTGCACCCCAATAGCCCCAGTTGTATCAGGAGACTCCTTGGTCACCATCTGAGGGTGATGTGGGAGGGCTGCACGGCTGGAACGTCCCACCATCTGGTGGCTCTCTGGCACGAAAGGAGGCCCCAAATATTCCTTTATGTTCTAGATAATTGCAGGTTAAACCTGAGTTTGTCTGTTGTGTTTTTGCTCCCCCAAAAGCAGAACTCGAGGTCTCTTCACTCTAGCTTTTCTATGCAGAGAATTAAAACATCATGCAAACCCTGAGTTTCAGACCTGTTTAAAAGTGCTTTTAATTCAATTTGCCTCAAAAGCTTTGGCTTTCAGTTCCTACTTAACACTTGGAAACAAGTTCCTAAATATTCAGCACCCTTTCTCCTTTTCCTGAAAGAATTTTAAAATTACCAGGAGCTTCTCCAAACCACCTAGAAATCGTCCAGCTCCCAGTAAGGCTCTATGAAAGAGCAGAGAATGCCACCTCTTTGCAGCCAGGAGGAGGAGGACTTGTCTTTGCTATTCTTCCATGATACCTCTCCCCAGGTGGGTCAAGGAGCCAGAGCTCACACAAAATGCCACATTGGCCCACAGAAAAAGTCTACGAAAATTAATTTGTTTTGGGGTCTGCTTGTTTTTAAAACAAGTAGTCCTTGATAGTGATGCATCACAACTTCCTCCAGCTCCTGCAACCCAGATCTACCCCCCTGCTATTACCATCCTCACGGTTCATGCCCAAGCCCCACACATCCCCATCCTGCTCCTTCTGAGGCCTCTCTTTCCCCTGGCCACCACTGTCCCCAGCTTCTACTGCTGCCTTTGTCCTCACCCCAGCCCTCTTGGGACCTGCTGCCCTCCTGCCTTCTCTCTGCATAGCTTCCTCTTCCTTGTGCTGGAAGATCTCTACCTGCACTGCCTGGCCCCACTGCGGGCACACAGGAGATGGTCTCTTCACCCCCACATCTGTCCCCCCGCAGTGCTCCCGTGCCCACCCTGGGGTGGTGGCCGGAGCATCCCCGCGCGAGGAGCCCTGCTTTGTGTGTCTGCGCTCGGCCTTTCCGCGGGGACAATGAACAATGAGAAATTACGGGGCCGTGGCACGTGGCCAGCAAAGCAAAGGCGACTTTCCAGTCCTCAGCTGCCAGGCTCTAACAAGTCGTCAGCGAGTCCATGTGGGAGATTTTGCAGAAGGTCCCCAGCGAGGTGTGTTTCCTCCCGCAGATGATGCGCTCAGGACAACCCCTGCCCCAAACAGGCTCCTCACCCTGAAGCGCGGAGGTACAGGACCCTCTTGCCAAAATAGCTGTAGGATCTTATTTTAAACAGACAAAACCCATATTTTACTCTAACCTCATTCTCAGAAATCACTGAACCATTTTAGCTAAAACTTTCCAAAGAAAGTCAGCCTGAGGCTGACACCCTGCAAAGGATATTTCAGCCAGAACAGTTTAAGTTTGGCAAAGCTGTAAGCCACTGAAGGTTTCATAATGGAAATTGTTGAGGCAATATTAACTATAGATGTCCCTCCCCATGCTGCCTACAATACTAATAAATTCCACTGAGGCTGTGAATTCTCCCCAGCTATTAACATTTCGCCAACAGTGTAGATTTTTATATTTGACAAAACACAATGAAATCCTTTGAAATAAACAGCTACCTGAAGCAAACCTCAGCTCCACTTTCATACCACAGCCAGGACTCTCCTATACATTTGAATTCTTTGTCTCCTCTGTGCCGTAGCTGTAGTACACTATAAATACCCAGCTTTGTCACATAAATGCAAAGTTTTATTGTGCAGTTAGCCTTGATAGAAAGCACTGCTGAAAGTTGTTTAGAAATTAAATATCTAAAACAAGCTATTTTAAAATACAGAGCCCTCACTATTTCATGTCTGAAATGAAGAAATTTCATCTTAGGGAGAGCAAGCTGTCTTTCACACCATATGGCTAATGGTAGTGCATAGCAATTAGCTGGGCTGATTAATGGGGAACAGACTCTAATTTTATGCTTATAATTGAGGCTGCATTTGCACCCCTGGTGCAAATTCAGCACATCCCAACTTCCACTTACAACAGGCAAGAAATCAAGAGAAACAGAATGGTGTGGAGAGAGAGGGTTTTTTTCCCTTCTAGACCCCTAAAGAGCATCAGATTTGCAATTTAAAAGCGTGTTAGCAGCACAATAGATGACAGATTTGTGCAATAGGGTCAAGCGGCCTGGTAAACAAACAGCACCCTCTTACACACATATAGGCAGCAAAGGAAATGGGTAATATCTAATATGAGCTATAAGAAATTTGAATATATCTCCCCCACCCCATCAGGCACACAACATTTGCCTACTATGGTCAGTTGTTTTTTTTTTCTCCTCCTTCACCTTACAGTTATGAAACACAAAGCAAAGACTAGCACTAAATAAATAGAAGGAGAAGAATAAAGCTTCTGATCCAGTGAATTTTAAGAACAAAGAAAGAGCAAAGTGCTTTAATAAAGGGAATGACTGCACGTCTTTCCATGTTCCCAGAACAGAAATAATTTTGTCTCAGTCAAAATATATTGAACGGCTGTAAATCTGTAATGCAGGTATTTGGTCTTCTACTTAAAACTCAGCCCACTATATAAAGTTTTGATTTACTTCATCCACTTTATGTTTCTAAAGTATTTGCGAGAAAATTAATGCATGAAAGTAGGTTGTTCTGGCTCAGTGAGTAATTCCTACCTCCAAACTTTGCTGGTTAAGGATCAGGAGGGTACATCACCCAGGACTAACAACATTCAGACCCTGATGCTGCAGGCACTTGGGCATGTGCTTAATTTTACTCACGTGCCCAATGTCCATGCCTTACTGGTCTGGTACAGGAGAAAAGCAAAAGGCACTTCAGTCTTATCAGGTCAGGGGCCTCCTTTAATATTTCCATGAATTGTTCCTAGCTAGGTATCCAGAGTCAAAGTGGTGCTAATTGGGCCAATGAATTTTAGGGCAATTACAAGTTGTCAACATGACTGGGTTTCCATTTGGAAAAGGAGAACTGGCCAGGAAAGCAAAGCAACACTGCAGCTCTGAACAGCAGCAGAAGCTGAGGCACCTCTTGGAGACACCCATCTGCTGGGATTGTTCTGGAGCTCTAATGGGTTGTCTTTGGCTTCCTGAAAGAAGCCAAACCTACTGAATGAAGCAGCCTAGAAAAACACAACATGAAAGATAAAATCCCCCAAAATCCTGCAAGGAAGAATTCTGGGGAGGCTGTGCAGGGTTTTGCCCAGGCTGGCAGAGCAAGGAGAGAAGCTCCTTCCCTGTTGGCATCACAGAGTGCCACCTCCAGCAAGTTTTTATCAGGAGGAGATGTCATGGAGGATGAAAACATGCAGATCCCAAGAATGAAAAAACACCCAAAAAATAGTAATTAAAAAAAAAATCAGCCAACAGAGAAATTTCCATCTGAGTATTTTGTCAAAGACTCTCCCCTGCAAGGAAACCCTCATCCAAGTTTATTCTCTTAGAAGTGGGTACTAGTTTTTACCCTCAAGTTACTCCTTTTTAGTAAATGTGTTTTGCAAAAGTTACAACGCATGCAATGGCATTTTTACAGTCTTAAAACAACTGATTGTAACAATGAGCTTATGCAAGAATGCCTCGTCTTCCACCAGGGAATTATTTTCTGCCATCGAACAACATGTAACAAATGATTTTTTCAGACATGCAAAAAACACCCACTAACTTTATTGAGACTGAGAGGTCAAGCTCTCCAAGGTGTCAGAGGGGTCTGGGGGAAGATGCTGCTTTCTCTGTGGTAAAAAGGAAGTAGAAGAGGCTTCACCTATTTCAATCAGCCAGAACAGAGAAGGAAGCAGCTGCAGAAGTTTGGGGGAGAAGATATTTGACTGTCCTGAATTTAAGTCACCAGCCCTAGGCAGGGTAAGAGAGTACAGGGCAGAGCCAATCTGCATGGGGAAGTTTAAAGAAAATCAAGATGAAGAAATCTTTTGCATGGAGGAGTATCACCTGCTCACTCCATCTGAGCAAGGACCTCAAGTGAGCAGCAACCAGGACAAAAAAGCCTCACACCTTAATGTGCATCCAGAAAACAAACAAACAAACAAACAAACAAAAAACCAAACTATTTTGTCATTTTACTAAGGAGTTTTTGTTGGGAACTGGGGGCAGAGACATTTATTGCTAGAAGACTGTAATAGACTGTTAATTTTGACGAGGAGACCTTTTGCAAGCTACAGTGTCTAAATGAAAACCAGCAGCATTCTGTTAAGAATAACTCTTTATAAATAATTGAAAACTAGTGTGACGACTGAGACCTTGCTGCTAATTACACACACCGAACTGTGTTATTTTGGGATTGTTTAATGCAAGAAAGATAAATTTAAGTCCGAAAATAGCTGCAGGTTCAACCTAGATTTTGAGAGACAGATTCATCTTCTCATCACTAATTAAGTGGAAGCGGGGTATTTCTTACCTGCACATTATTTCATGCGTGAGCAGAACTCGGCACATTTCTGGGTTCTTGTCTTGGCCTTCATATACTATCGCCTAGAAACAAAACACAATTTTCAGTTGTGCATCAGGTTGAGTTTGGAGAAAATAAAAATGCATCACGGTAAGCGAAGGCATAGTTGGAGCTTCACACCACGGCACGGGCTAAAGAGACCACGGTGTCTCCACAGAACCTGCTCCAAGACTTGCAACTGGAAAAAACACAAGCTGAGTACAGCTAAATTCCCTCCTCTCTGTTGCATATCTCTTGAGCAGTGTGTAGGATGGGTTTTTTTAGTAGTCAAGACAACCAGAATTTTCTTTTCAATTCAGAATAAAATATAAACCTAATAGCATTAAAAGGAAAAAAAAAAAAAAAAGGGAAAAAAACTCAGCAAGGCTTGGTATACTTTGGGTCCTATTCATTAAAAAAAAAAAAGGGACAAAAAAGAGAGAGCTCATGCATTTTTAATTACAAAAGCTGCACAGCCCAGGCATTTTCCTGGTAGCTCCTGAGAAAATGCCTGGGCCTGATTCTTCCCTTGAACCTCGTGATCCACCACTTTCCAGAGAGCACCTCTGGAGTTACAGGGATATAAATAAGTGAGGAGCAGGCCCTACCAGAGCAGAGGAGACCAAAACAAACAGAGGATCAACCGACTTCAGAAATTTGACTCTGAGACAGCACGGGGAAAATCCTTTAAGCTAAAACTGTGGAAAGACAGTGTATTCACATTTCAAGAAGAGTCTACTTTTGCTCCCACCAGCAGAACCAGCGACGAGGGATCGGCATTACACACTAACTAGGTTAGTGCTCACAGCCCCTGCAGGACAGGGTTGCCATCTCATCCCAACAGAGTTATGTTTTCCAACCACCCCTGGTCCCGGGCACGAGACCCCCAGCAGTAAAACAAGAGTGAAAAGAAGCTTCCTTTGCAACAGCATCTTTAGATGGCACTGAGGTTCCTAAATCTTTTAGGGTGCCACTCCAGAGGTGAGATCAGAGTCCCAGCCTTGGAGGGATGACCACCACTCCTGCATGTGAGCATCGGCACTACCCCTGAGCTTGGTGTGACCTTTTCAGCCTTGAAAACACAGACTTTAAAAGATGAAACTCAGGGTGAAAAACTCTGCAGGTAAAATGACCTCTGTTACGGGTATCCCTAAAGCTAATGATAAAATAGATATTGAAATTTAATGAGTATGCTATACGGATGAAATAAACTCTAAGGAATGAGACCACTTTGAAATTGAAGTGTGGAAAATACTGACAGAAAAATAAGTTAACTTACTATAGGATGAATTAGGATCATATGAACTGTTTCCCAGTCCTTACAAATATAACCTAGTAAAGTAAAGGGGTGTTGTACCTCCAGAGGGGGCAAAAATCTCAAGACACACAAATCTGAAGAAGCATGAGCTGACTTTCAATACCATTTAAATAGTAACATGCAATATTAATATTATGCATTATAAAATGATTTAATAATTCCATAAACAGTAGCAGGAATGGGTCTGTGTTACCTTACCTTTCCTAGTTTTAATTTTTTAGTTTCAGTTTTGCATTCCTCTAAAACCTGAGAGCCAGTGGGGTTGGGGTTTCACTGCTGATAAAACAGAACCCTCCACCGTCATTGCCACTAATTGGCACAGAGTTTCACCTGATTTCTGCCCCCTCGTTTCCAGCAGTGAGGCACAACACCTGTGAACCCAGCATTCCTGTAAAGAGGACACATGGAAAGTCCCCCCAGCACAGATACCAGCAAACCCCTGACCCCAGCTGGGACCCCACCTTGAGACACTTCCTCCTCAGTGCCCAAAAGAGCTACAAACAGTTTGCAAGAAGCCTTGTAAAGTGGCATTACAGTCATCCCTGTGTTATAGCAGGAGATGGAACAAATTCAGAAGATCCTCATTTCCAGCATTAAAGGGGAAGATGGGAGAAGCATCTTCCAGCCAAAACCAGAGAATCGAAGTAACTGGCTGACACCTGGTGGGGTTGATCAGTGGGGACATGGCAAAGACTCCGGAAAACCCCAAATCAGTTTTCACCTGGTAGTGGGACAGGCCAAGGCAAGGAGGAAGCTGATGGCACTTTTTGGACTTCATCAACAGTTAAAGAATAATTGGCCTCTGAGAATGCAGAGCAAGGGGGAAAGAGCAGATCTGCCCCCAGAGGCCTTTAGTGGGGACAAGCACCTCCAGTTCCTCATCACCTCCAGGCAATCACAGTGTGACACAGGGTAGCAGGGCCTGAGAGAGGGCTACTGGACATGCCTTGTTCTTCTCTTCTTAAAATAAATTTACCCAGTATGAGTTATCTTGTTGCCAGTGGGCCAAGGAAGCACTAGAAATTACAAATCAGAACACAAAATTTACTTTCCTTTTTTCCTCTCCCTTCTCTTCTCCTCTCCCCTTCCTGCTGCTGTGCTTACTTAACCTCCAGGTACCCACTTAAATAACTCAACTAAATAGCAATAATGAACGGGCAGAGTCAACACCGTGGTACATAATCACCTTGTCTGTTGTGTTTAGCATCAGTGATCCCTTCTTTGCGTGCATGACACTCTTCTGCCTTCCTCTACATTAAGGATTTGCTTTTCCATTTATTTGCATTCAATTATCGAAGTTGTACCCGTGCACATTTTGTTTTCTCCGCATTCAGTGCAGCTACTCCCGCATACCCTATTCCTGCAGGAATTTCTAGGAAATTCTAGGGAGCGGGAGGACTTGCTTGGTTAATTTCTGAGCAGCTCATCCCCATCTCCCATTCCTGTGTCCCAATTCACTTGTGCGAGCGGGTGTGTAAAGCACCAACTGTTTACTCCCATGAATGGCTGCCCCAGAGCACAGCAGATACTCGAGCGCCTCGCAAACCGCGCTGCTCTAAAACATTAATTCTACAATTAGTTTCAAAAGGGAAACAGGAACTGCTAAAGTTTCAGATCGTTAGAGCTGCCAGAAGTATTTTTACAGGAAGGGTCTACTACGTTACTGTTGCGAAAATGTTTAACTCTCGGATTTGAAAAGCTACTCCTTTTAACAAAAATATCTTTTTTTTTTTTTAAATTATGATTTTTTTTTAAAGTTCAGGCTTTAAAACAGGGTGATTGTGTCGGGATTCCCTGTCACACCAGCATCGTCGTGATTTTGTCAAATGGGGATCACATTAATGAGAGATAAAGTGAAAGTTACAGTGCATAAACTTAGACCACAGCACAGCTAAAAATAAGCCTGCAAATACAAATCAGGGTTGCACAACAGAACACCAGCAGAGGAAATGCAAAATTATAGACTTTGTTTTTTTCTTTTTGTTTACTTTGTGTAGTTTTAACTTCGTATTGTGTCATAAGCGTTTGAAAATAGCTTTTCTACTCCTGAGCAACTTAAACATTTCCCCACAAAATTCATCTTCCATTTTGCAAGTAGTTATTCACCCAAGTAACCTTTCTACAAGAAGTCCCAGCGTGTAACAATCACTCGTGCACAAGCGGATTTCAAAATCAGGTCCCGAAAAATTGGTGTCAAAAATATAAGATTTCCTCACTTCCACGTAAACAAAAGCTGCATAAAAAGTTAAATTAAATGCAATTCGCTGCTTGCCAGCAAATAAAAATTCCTAAATTGGGCACATCGCAGTCAAGTGCGTCCAACGATTTGCCTAAACTTTTCAGCGACAGAACACACTATAAAAAAAAAAAAAAAAAATTAAAAAATTAAAGATAAAAGGAAGGAGAGTAATATAAAAGTCAAGACTATGGTTCTCATATAATCCACTTTTTCCCCAATAAAGACAGCAGGATAAAGCAATAAAAGAGTTGATGAATAATTTGGAAAAATATAGAGCCAGATTTTGTCCTTAACCATTCCTGACTAAATCCAGATTTGTGCTGGTACAAGTGAGGGCAGAATCATCTTGTGGTGTCGGTTTGCCAGTCAAGCAATCCTGCTTTCGGAACTGGACGAAAAACAATCTTGAAGGAATGAGATCATGGTCATTATATTACTCAGTTATGTCATGGCCTTGATTTTAAAAGAGTAAGAGAAGGAGAGAAATCACCAACATGCATCTAAACCCACTTGCTTTCAAATTCCTCGGCTGCTTCACAAAACAAAGTATCTCCTTTACAGAAATAAAGGAGAAGGAAAAACTCATTAAAATTAGGGTCTTTTCCAAAACAGAACTAAAATGATTTGGAATGACATATATATGGCCGTACACACAGGGAGAAAATAAAACCCTGGCCCCACCGAATTCAATAGGCGCTTTGCAATTGACTTCAGATGGGCCAGAGTCTCACCCAGGGAGGATTAGGCTTGTATCCACTATATATCTACACAGAAAATACTGTGAATTACATTTATTTGGCTTCAAATCTTTAACCCTTAGTTACCTGAGGTTTTACCCCTTCCCCCAGCAAAATTTCAACTCATCCCAGTGAGGTTTATCCCAGACAAGCAGCAGAGTTCTGGTCCCGGGGCGAGGACAGGGAGTTCTTGCTCTGTCTCTCAACGCACAATTCAGAAGCATCTAATTATTTTATCCAGTCTCTCTCTGCCTTTGATTCACAGCCTGCTTATCGACGTATTCACACGAATTAAATAAATTTATCTCTCCTAATATGTTCATTTTTAATGGTTTTCAAACATTCACATGGAAACAGCTCTAGCGTAAATATCCCAGAACAAATGGCTGTATATTATACAGGAGGGAGCAGTTGGGCTGCCAGACTGGGAATGCACCAGGCCATCTGGCTCAGGCAGTCTCTCCAAAATCCTCAGCTTTGTTTTCACCCTCAGACTCCAAACAACACATTTTCCACTGTGATGAGTTTACATTTTCCCAAACACAGGTCCTGATCATGCATGCAAATTCCAAACTTCTCCATTCCTCTCTGTACAAGAAAATTAAAATCACCTGTGTTTCTGACATCTCACCAAAGGCACAAGAAAGCTGCTAAAATCTGGTGCAATGTAAACTTTCCCTGTCACAGGGGTTAGGTTTTGTTTTATGTTTGTGTGAAATTTCTCTGAGTCTGCTGAGGCTCCTCTGAACTTATCGATAACATTTTTTTTCCCATGCATGTAGCTGCTAGAGAAGGGCCATGCCATGCACAGAATAGGAGCTGATCAAATATCTGCAGACATCAGAGAATGACAGAGAAGTCAACAGAAAAACTATTTGCATCCGGAGCAAAATATAAACAGAGTTTAAGATTTTTGACTCATGAGGACTCTCAGAAATAGACAATAGCAATCGAGCAAAACTTATGATTCTTAAGATGCCTGAGCCATATTAGCATCCGTTATATCTTATGGATGAGAACGGCTGAAGGAAAAATGGGTGGGGAAGAAGTATTTCAGATTTATTTCCTCCATCTTTCCTAATAGTGAAATATCTCAACTTTATGAAAATACAGCCAAAGAAATAGAAGGCACCTCTTCTCCATAAATATATTAAAATCCTTAGACTTGCCTAAAAAGTCCGGGTTTATTAGAGCAAACATATTTCACATTTTGCAGGCAATTTCAAAATGCATCATTGTTAGAGCCAGACCTACTGCGGGAGGAGCTGCTGCTTTACGGAAAGCAACAGCTATAAAGTTTGGGATCCTACAGGGTTTTGAACGCATTAGGAATGTGATCCTGACATAAAATGAGGTGCCAATATAACGTAAAAGAAAATTTAATTAAGCCAGTTTTGACAATGAATGTTGTTACCCAAACTGAAAAAAAGAACTTCCCCACCACATGAATGATTTGTGTGTAGTATTTACAATTTTTAAATGATGGGGACACGTTTTAAGACCGCTGAAAGCCAAGTAATTCCTGTCTCACCCAGCGCTTCTCCGGGGCCACCACCAAAGGCCAAGCGCGTCATCCCAAATGCAACTCAAAATGATGCACTTTGAACCAATCCTGCCTGGGTTTCCCGTTTGGAAGTCCCACAGCCCACATTCCCAAGGAGCGCACGAGCAGCTGAAGCTCATGTTTTGGGGTAGAGCCTGCACAGTTCATCCTACAGCCCAGATCTGCCCTGGGATGCAGCTCACAACAAAACTCTTGGTTACTTCAGTAGCGCCACTCTCCAGCCCCGCTTCCCGTCCTGCTCCACAGCTGACAGAGAACACACACACGCGCACCAGGACGTGTGGATCCCTCTGTTCCACCCATGACAGGACTCCTGCTCCGAGTTTCTTAGCTGGGCACAGCCACATGAACAAATCCCTGACTTAAACAGATCAAGAACACTTAGGAGAAGGAACATCTACTCTTTGTTACATACACAGCCCTCAGCACAGCCAAGCCCTGCCTACCTGCTGGTAGAATACATGCTGCTGATGGGACATTCACATTAAATCTCTGAGCAGCAATCCTATGTACAGAAATCTAGGTCTAATTTGCTTTTATCTTACTTAACTTATTAATCTGCAACCATACAAAACCTTGCAATTTGTAACTGTGAGACAAAGAGAATACATATAAATCTGACATGTCCATATTTTTAAAAAAAAATAATATAAAAAAAGCCACAGATACTTTTCTGTATGATCTGGGGAACCTAGCTCATTCAAGCTTTGCTTCTGTGGGATTTTTAATTTGCCACCAGAAACCTCAGAGTAGCTGTAATTTTAGTCTGGGAATTCACAATTATCGAGTGTGTGAATGTGTGTGTGTGAGGACTGAGAAGATACTTGCCAGCTGAAACGTGTACGCTTCTGCAACAGTTTCATTTAAAAGTAATCATTTCATTATCCAATTTGTTCTGAGCGTCGTGCATTAAAATACTACACCTTCAAGTAGACTGACAATATATATTTAACTTTCATTAAAAATTAAAGAATTTTCAGACAGTCTTTGCAATATTTAATTACAGTTTGATGATTTGAAAGTTACTTGAGAATCTTCTATATAATTCACTGTCATAAAATATAAATGATATATTCAACATTTGGGTGAGCTTCTGTCATGTGTTGTACTTCACTTCCTAATAAGCATTCAGTAACCGACGCAATCCCAACTCTGCAATAATTTCACTTTTAAAAAGAAAGAATTAAAACAGAAGAAGGAGAATTTAGCGTCCGGCCCCAAAAAAAATTCAGAGCGACACATGCCACAGTTTTGACATGACAATGCCCTATTTTTCACAAGCAATTATAGTCATGCCTAAAGAAATTGTATGCATGAAATTAATACGTAAGCAAACATGTTTGTGTCTAAAATAGCCTTTCGCTCCCTGTTTTCTAGTCTAAGTTCAGAGAGCTTTTGTTCTCAAATCCCCACTTCTCAAACCCGCCGCACTTTCCCCAAAATCTGTAATTTGCACTAACTTTGTTTTTCTAAGACTTCCTGAAATCAGAGATATTTTTTTTTTCCTTCTTCTTCATTGTGAGCGTGCTTTAAAGCTACACGGTAGGTTTTACAAATAAACTGTATCTCGGGGATTTTTTCCCCTTTCTCTCCAAAGACCCTCTGATGACTTGATAATAATGAGAGACCAAGAGGTCAAACAGTGCCTTAGGATGAACTCTTCATATGCAAGATGCCTTTGTTAAGAAAATTATTTTGAATCCATTGCTCTCCATGAGTCCAGGGCTCTGTTTTCTACAGGATTATGAGCAGAGACTTCTGCATTTCCGTAACGATAGGAAAGCTTTTTAAAGATAATATTTATTGATAGTCTCTCTCACACTGTCTATACTGAAATACACAAGCTCCAAAAGGACTAAAAAGAGTTCATCTATCAGGAAGATTTTGTTGCTTTTAACAAAAACTGACCAATTTATGCCTGAAAAACAAGGAATGACAGCAAACACTTTCCAGGGGTTTTTTATGAAGAAGGGTATGTTGCTGCTGTTTTAATTCCTGCAGGGAATGGGCTCTGTTTGGAAGTGTACAGTGTAACAGAGTTCAGATGCACAGTGGATTGTCTAGCAAAATTCATCCAAGTTCCTTTTTTCTTTTTTTTCTTTTTTTTTTTTCTGTTGAAAGACAGTCTTCAATAGCAGGAAGAGATGTTTTGGGACCATCAAAGAGAGTTTTGTAAAACAAACTCAGCCCTTAGAGCTTTATGTTTTTATGTTTTACTATAGAAAAGAAACCCAAATACAAGCCAAGAGTATTGTCTGTATGTACAGACAACATACAGGGATTGACTTTTCCTATCGGTACAAAAAAAACCCTTAATGTTTTTCTTAAATAAAATTTAAGAATTTTCTTTAACAAGTAAAACAGATTAGGAGGGGAAGAAACATATTTTAAGGATGAAAAGGCTTAAAAGCGATCCCAACTATTTGAAAGAAACGTATTCTATGAGGAAAATATTCTGACAGGAGCAGAAGAAAAAGCCAGAGTAGCAATTAAAAAAAAAATAAAAATAAAAAAAGAGAGAGAAAGAACCGATTTGTTCAGATAGTGCCCTTGTAACAACACTGGTTTTAAACAGAAAAGTGTTTTTTACAGGTATGCACGCACGTTATTACTCTGTTTGGGAGAATAAAGTGCAAGCGTAAAATGAGGATTAATTCCACTGACAATCCCTGCTGTCCTCCCGAGTCCGACAGCGAGCTCGCTGCTCCCCGCGCCGCGATTCGGGAACTATTCCGACATGCAAACGTGTCACGATACAATCGCTCCTCCTTTAACCCACGGACCCGGCGGCAGCGCAAAGAACGGACGGACCGACAGAGCCCCGCGCCGGGGCAGCGGCTTGTGGCGGCGGCGCTCGGGGGCTGGCGGAGGCCGGAGGTTAATTCTTATTAATTAAGCGGCAAATCCAGCCCCAGCCCTGGCTGGGATGGCTGGAGGGTCGCCTGTATTTTTCTCCCCCAGCCCGGCGGCAGGCAGGGGTCCCGCGGGGACCCTCCGCGCCGCCCCGCAGCCCCGACGCCGCAGAGAGGGGAGCGCGGCCGTGCCCGCGGGAGGCGGCGGCCCCTTCCCTTCCCCGCCGGGGCAGAGCCGCTCCGCCGCGGGGGCGGGTTTCTGCTCCGCGGGCCGCCCCGCCGCGCTCCCGGGGGCCGCCCCGACGGCTGCCATCCCCCCCGGCACCCCCCTCCTCCGCGGGCGTTCCGCAGCACCCACCTGCTTGGTCATGGAGTCGATGAGTCGCACGTAGAAATCCTGCTCCGTCCTGATCCCTGAAACAAGGCAGAGGCGTGAGGAGCGGGCCAGCGCGCCTGGGCTCGCCCGAGGGCTCGGGGCCGCCCGTGTCCCCGCAGCGCCCCGGCACCGAGTGTGGGGGTGCGCGGAGCGGAGTGGAGCCGGGGCAGCGGCTCCCCGGCCTCTGGTGGGTTCTGAAGCCGCAGAGGCAGCGGGGGGCGACGGGGCTGACACAGGGGACTCCTAGCCCTTACCATTGCTGTAGAGCAGCTGCAGGCGGTAGTGGATCCCGTTGTTGGTCTTTTCACTGTTGGCTTCCTGATGTCAAAGAGAGCGCGGGAGGCCGGAGGGAAAAGGAAAAGAGTATCAATGAAGTTTCTCCATCATTCGCTTGCCGGGTGCCCCCGGGGCTGGACTGGGCAGCTTTCAGCCCTCTCTTCTGCCCCGGGCATAGCGAGGGATCAGGGGACACCCCCTCCTCGTCCGCCCTCTGGGACAGGGGAAGAGTGAGGCGCCCGGGAGGCGGCGGTGGCTCCCGGGACGAGCCGATGCCGCGGCCCCGGGGGAGCGGAGCAGAGAGGAGGGCCCGGGAGAGGCCGCCGAGCCCCCGCGGGGCACAGGGCTACTCACCTTCTCCTTCTCCACGAAGCCTACGAAGGCAGTGCGTTCGATCTCCACGGGCTGCCCCTGCCGGTCGTACAGAGCCAGGACGAAGTGGAAAAAGTTGGACTTCCTCAGGTTGGAAGGCGGCTGTTTCTCGAAGTGAGCCCGGGCCAGACCCACTCCACTGGGACCAGAAACATGCGAGTTAGCAGCAGCCCCGACGATGCGGCCTCACGCCCCCCGAGCCGACTCCCAGGCCCGTTCCTTCCCCCTCCGGGACCCGGCTGGGCCCCCCCCGGGGCTTAGCATCTTCCCCTCCCTCGAGTAGCCCCAGAGCTTTTCCCTCCGGGCGCGGGGAAAGGCTCAAGCTCCGAACCCCGCGGAGCCCCGACCCCATCCCGCCCTGAAGCGATCCCGAGGCCCCAAGCAGCCCCCCCGGCCCCGGTACCCACCAGCCCTCCCCAGGGGCCGTGCCCGCCCGCAGCCGGCCCTGCATGGCGGCGGAGCCGCGCTCAGCGCCGCCGGCGCGTTGCCCCGCGGAGCAGCACCGGTCCTGCCACTTCTCAAACTCGGCTCGGAGCTGTCACCCCAGCGCCCATGTGCCTTATCTTGCAGCCTCAGTCCTGTGAGCCTTTCCTCCCGCGCCGGAGCGGTGGGTAAACACCGAGCCCAGGAGACAACTTGAAATATTTCAGGGTTGTCCCTGCAGAAACTTTCCCTTCCTTAGAGGGCTCCAAAGGGAGGGGTGCGGGGCGAGGTGGGAGACACAGGGAGATGTCAACATTAAACTGATGCCGGCTGATGCCGGCTCCAGGGCTCCGGCTGCGAATCCGGCATCAGGGTTTGGTTCGTGCCTTTTTTTTTTTTTTTTTCGCGAGGAAGAGGATGGGAAGAAAGAGAAATAAGAGAGAAAGCGAGGCTGGGTGCAGCTTCGCCAAAACCACCTCCTATTTGGAGTGACTTCTTTTTAAAAAATCTAAGATAAGTGACAGTGGTTTTATTAAGGGGATTCAAATTAAATTTCTCCTGGAGAAAGCTTTGCAAACTCCCTGCTTATCGGAGGAAAAGAAAAGGAGCTGCTGATTGTGATGAGGATAGGAAAGCGAGGTAGAGAAATATATTTTGGATACATCTGTGCACAACTCGCTGCTTATCGGAGGAGGAAAGTGTCATTTGGAGATCTCAAGACTAAATCAGCAGCAAACATAGTTTTGAAAACTCCTTCCTCCGAGCGAACACAAGGGGCCAGAGAGATTAAACCCACCTCTATCCGTACCTAGCGAAACTCGCTGCTTCCTTTATTATTGTTATCATTATTTAATAAAAAGTCATTCCTACGGGACAATAGGGATAAATATTTAACTGGCGACATCTACGCGAAACTCACTGCTGGTAGCGGAGCTGCAGGGCAGGGTTTTTGTTGGCGCGGGGGGGGGAAGGCGCTGCCCGCGGGGAGCAGTGCTGCGGGCGGGGAGCGCCCCGGGGCGCGGAGCGGAGCGGGCGCGGAGCCTGCCTACCTCTGAGCGGCCGTGCTGGCGTCCAGGACGCCGGCTCCCTGCATCCACGTCCGCACCGCGTTCATCCCCGCGCCGAGGGGCTCTTCCTTCATGCTGCTCCCACTCCGCTGGATGCTTTCCTGAATCCCAAACATGAATCAGAAACAACAGCGCAAATCTTCCTTCTTTACTCGAAATTTTAAAAAGTGATAAAATCGCCAGGCGGACTGTTATATGTGGGTTTTTTTGATTTCTCTCCTTTTTCTCTCTCTGCAGCTGATCTCTGGAATCAAAGCAAGTCGGAGAAAGCAATCACAGGCACGGACATTAAAAAAAAAAAATCCAGAGGCAATCAGAGCCCGGTTTTGTTGCTGCTGTTTGCTGCGTGTGCAGTTTGTTTGGGTGCTTGGAGGGGCTGGCGGGGTGCTGGGGGCTGGTTGCAGCGCTCACAAGCCGGAGGAGTACTTGAAGTCCCTTTTGTATGAAGACACCCCTCGGATGGCAGCAGGAAAAAAAAAATCTCAGATGGCAGTTTAAGAAACAATAGGACGAACGGGAGCTGCGGCAGGCTCTGCTACATCAAGTGTCATTTTCCAGTGACAAGAGAGGCAAGTCCCCCCCCCTTCTCCCCTCTCTCTTTTCTTTCTTTCTTTTCTCCCTCTTTCTTCTCTCCTCTCCCAGCCGAAGCGCTCTCCGCTCCTCTCCTCTCTCCTCCCTCCTCCAGCCGCGCAGGAAGCGAGTTGCCGGAGCCGGGCGCACGCCGGGAAAGGGAGCGAGAGGGGCGCACCCGCGGCGGCGGCGGCGCGGACGGACGGCCGGAGGGAGACCCTGGGGCTCCCCGTGCCCCCTCCCTCTCCCGCAGCGCCGGGCGGACTCGCCGTCTCTCCCTATGGGAGCCACTTTGACTGTCCCCGCCGCCGAACACGAGCCCCGCAGCCCCGGCGGGCGGGGGGCGGTGCCGCTGCGGACACGCCCCCTCATTTGCATCGCGTCACTGCCCCGCCCCCGCCGCCCCGCCGCCAATGGGCGGCCGCGAATCTCCGCGGCGGGGGCGGGGCCGCGCCCCCTCATTAGCATAGCCCCGCCCGGCCGGCCCGGCCGACCCGCGGGGAAGTTGCCCCGGACCCCCCCGGGGCGGGGGGACCGACACGGGCACGGCCGCGCCTTTGTTCGGCGGCGGTGGGGCTCGGGGATCACCGCGGGGGACACGGAGGGGCTCGTTCCCCGAGCGCCCGGGGCCGGCCCTCGCCGTGAGGGCTCCGCGCTCCTCGCCCCCGCACAGCCCGCACCGCCGGCACAGCCCGAACGCGGCACGGCGAAGTGCGAAGGTGGTCGAGCTATCCCCGCTCCCCTGGGGGTCCCCTGCCAGCGCCAGGCTACCGACCCCGACTGCCCGAAGCTGGGGATGCCCCGCGCCCGCCGGCCCCTGCCCCGCCGGCCGTGCCCGCCCTGCCCGAGCCCGGGGAGGAGAGGCCGCCCCTCGCAGCGGGGTTATCCCTGCTGGAAACACGCGTGGGGGGAAACTTCCCCCCGCAAATCCCCGCTGGACCCTCGCCGCTCGCCCTGGCTCCTGCTCCGCTCCCGGGAACGCTGCGCTGCTCTGCGGCACAAGCACTCGATTTCCGAACAGGACGGCTGGCAGAGAAAGTTCCTTCTTTTTTGGTTGTTTTGTTTGGTTTTTTTTCCTAGGAAGTCCGATTTTTGTTTTCCTAGGGAAAATAATAATAGTAGTAAAACCAATTCCTGCCCTCGCTAGGGAAGAGCCGGGCTGGCTGCGCGGCGGCGGAGCGGGCGCGGTCCCGCACTTCTCCGCGGGCTCCCCGACCTGCCGCCCGCCTCTCTACCCGCATCACCCTCCAACCTTTCCCCGTGCAACTCGTTCCCGTGAGCCCGGGATCTGGCCTCTGTCACGGGCTCTTGCCGCCGATGGGAGCTCGCTGTGCCGGCTGAATGGGTTATGCCTCCCCAAACACTGCCGTGCCCATCTTTGCACATATAATGAAACAAAACTCCGTGCATCCCGGCAAGCCGGGCGACTCGCTCTCTCCAGGGCGATGTCACACCGCAGAGGCTTGAGGGGGATCCCCCGACCCGTTGTGTGGAGGGTAATCTCTGAAGTGTCTGCGTTATCTCTGAATTGCTCCCGTGTCCATCTATCCCCCACTCCGTGCTCCGAGGTGCCGAAGATGCTGCCCCGGGAGCGGCAGGCGGCTCCCGCCCGCCCCTTCAAGGGGCTGCAGAGCTCCGTGAAGGGAGCGGGCTGCCCGAAGCCCAGCTAAGGGCCCGGAGAACAGCCAGCCTCAGTGCGACACGCTCTGAGCACCGCTATACAGCTCCAGAGGCAACCTAAGGCAGCCCGATAACTGTATAGGACCCTGTCCCAGCCACCTGTACATCACCTGGTGTGACACAGCCGCCTGAGCCCACAGGTAAGCCTCGGGCAGAGAGCTCTCCCTCCAAATCAGGCACAGAGCCCGTTGCCAGCACCTCGCTGGCACTGAGAAACTGCGCCCGATCTTTGGCTTTAGGAGAGTCCACACACGAAACATCCCCATCCCAAGCTTGCTGTGATCCCACACAGGAACTGTCACAGATAGCAAGTTTTCACATTCCCCGAAGATGATATTTGAATCTTCTCATAATGCTACTGTGTCATATCGCAGGGATATGTGGAAGAACACGGACATACTGCTGCACATGAATATTTACACCATAGGTATTGCATAGGAGCAGTTTGGCTCCTGCAGTGCTCCGGCTTATTGGTCTTCCTCCGGCTGCTGCTGTATCAGTTGTATCATATCCAGCCTAAATGCCTCCATGGTGAGATACATTTTGCAATTAAAAGCTATTTGCACCTGCACTGATTACTCCTTTCCCAGGGCAGGGATCTGCCCAGGGAGGAATAATGCATTTGAATCAATATACCGAGCAGTTGGCAGATTTTGCCCTTCAAATCTGTTCAGGGGATCAGGGGACCGTTTCCATGCGTTTTCCTGGATGCTGAAAGGAACAGCATCCCAGCAGCAGTGTGAGGGCACCTCCACCGGGCAGGGACAGCCAGCCACGACATTAAGAGTGACAAATTCTCCACTGCTTTCCTCCTTATAGAAGATTTGTGCCTCTGTGTCCAACAGACAGGAAGGTCTGGGAGTCTCCTGCTGAAGGCTGGGGGAGATATCCCACCTGAGGCTTACGGATGTTCTCAAAGCCAGCAACTAATTTCTACCGGGACAAAAGAGTTAAACACTGGCTCGACCCCCGCTGGAGGAGTGTGAAAGAAAAGCAGAGGGAAACAGGGAGGGGGTGAGAAAGTCAGGACTTTGGGGGTAAAAAAAAAAGGGGGGGAGAGAGAAAGTGAAAAAACTAAAATAAAGTAAAATTTTAAAAAAGAGCTGTCACCAGGCAAGGAGACTTCTGTGCTCCATCCACCCTGCAGAGGCCAACCCTGTATATTGAGGCTTTGATTTTTAAAGAATTCCCAGTTGCTTTTAGCACTCACTTTCCGCCCCCTGCCTGAGTCTGCTCTCTGGACCACCACGGTCTGACTGTAGCAGCACACAGACCACTGTCAGGCTGGTTATGAGGCCAGAGCATATTCATGTGGAAAGCTGGGTCTGTCCTTTCCTCAGCACGGCAAATGGAGCTGGAGGACACTCCTCAGCCCGCCACGGGGGGAGTCCTCAGTGGACTGGCTGGGACTCGGTATTTAACTGTTTTGCTGCAGAAGGAAACTTGGGCACGTTGCAGCGAGGTTTCCCTGCAAGCCCGAGTTAAATGCTCTCAACGTTCAAGGCAGAATGAAACACACACAGACTTGCAGGCTGCGATTTTCTCCCAGGGGTGAGCAAACGCTCCGCTCCCAAAGCGAGCGAGAACCGCGCGGTTAAGCCGTGGATTTTGCCCAGCAACACAAAGCCATGAGCTGTGATTTTGCAGAACAGGCAAGAGCTGTTTACAGACAGGACCTGGACATGGTCACACTTTCCCTGGTCATCACAGATAGCAGGGATGAGGCAACGCTGAGATCCAAATGGCAGTGAAAGGGAACAGAGGAGGTAAAGGCTTGTCCTATGTAGAAGAAAACAGGGCTCCTGGGGAACAACTGGCTTTGAGGCCTTTGAAGAAGGGGGCCATGGAAGGAGGCCTCACTCCAGAGGACAAACACAAACTCTACAAAGCTGGAGACAGAAAGCCCAGAGCACAGGAGTCTCTCTTGCATAGGGAAAGGCCTCTTCCCTGCCCTGAAGCCGTTTCCAAGTGAGCCCAAGGCCCCTCTCGCCTCTGACCTGGAGTTTATCCAGGACAACTCCCTCCTGCTGCCTCCAGTCCCTGAGCTCCCAGCACCAAGGGGACAGTCAGGCCTCACTTCCCTCTGCCCAGACTCCAAAGGAGGGAAGAAGTAGTTGGAAGTGGGAATTTCTGAGAGAAAAGCCTTCTGCTCCCTCCTCCCTGACCTTTGCAGCTGGATGAGGTTCTCCCAAAGGGATCACCTCCTTCCTGCCCTTCCTGGGAGAAGGCAGATGAACAACAGACTCGTGCCGATGGGGGGAAAGGGAAAAGCAGCCTCTCTTCTCAAGGTGGGACCAAAAGCAGAGCACTGGGGTCCTGAGCACGTACCTGCACTTTTCTGAGGGTTTGGGAACAGTTCACTTTTAGCCTCCCCAGCAAAAATGCTTTCCATATCTATTTTCCTTATGGCCAGCAGGCTCCTGTTTTGATACAAAGACTTCCCATGCACAGATAAACCCAATATCTGTTCTGGGAGGTGATGATGGCACTGTTTAGGTACTTGGGGTGTTTTATTCTCCTACCTGGCTTGCTCCTGGGGAGAGGGACAAGACTAGAAAAAGGTTCAGAGGACTGGGATATGATGCTCTGCCTGTCCTGTTCAGGAGGAAGGAGGCTGGATGCCTTTGTCATGTGGTGGTGACAGCACCCCACTTTTACCCCAACTGCCATGAAGAAGCAGTAGAGGGCAACCTGGATGGAAAGGTTCATCAAGGAGCTTTCCTCCTCTCACCTTGCTTGAGGGACTAGGGATTCCCAGGTTGCCCCCAGGCTAAGATGGGGCGTTGGGGCTCTTCCTCCAGGTCGGGGTTAACTCCTGCGGGTCGGAAACAGCGGGGTTCTGAGGGGACCATTTGCCCACCGACCTTCAAGAGCCAGCGGAGAAGGGGGGACCCACCTCTGGGAGCCTGGGGGTGGAGGGGTGCAGGACCCTGGGGCAGGGGGGTTGTCAGACAGCAGCAAGAGCCCGACAGAGTGAACCCTCTCCCAGGAACTCGTCAGAAGGAAGGCGGGAGGATTACGACGCCCCCAAGCTCAACCCTCCCCCCATTACTACCCGGGGCAGCAGCCCCCCATGGCAGCTCCCCGGGAGCGGGGGGAGGATTCGGGCAGAGCTGCGGGGTCACGTCGGGGTGAGCCCTGCGCGGGGCTGCAGGAGCGGGGCAGGGGAGGGAAGGCCAGCTCGGGTCCCGCTCCGCGGAGGGTCGGGGGGTCCCCGCGGTGCCCCCGCGGCCGAGCCGGACCCCCGGGGGCGGTGCCGGGGCCGCGCCGCGTGCCCACGGCTCCTCCTGGCGGCCAAGCGGGGAATCGCGCCCGGCGGCGCCGCGGGCACGGGGCATCCCGGGGGGACCGTCCTGGGGGCCCAGCTGATGGGAAAAGGGAACACTGCCCCTGCGAGGGGGGACCGCCCTCCACTTTCACCAGTTAAGTGCAGACGAAATCTGTTTCCTTAGTACTGTGGGCCTGTCGGAGTGGATGCTCCGAGGGCTGGAGCACCTCTCCTGTGAGGACAGGCTGGGAAAGTTGGGGTTGTTGAGGCTCAGTACTTAAAGGGGGCTTAAAAAAAAAAAAAAAAAAAAAAGAATGATTTTTTACACAGGCAGATAGTGATAGGACAAGGAGGAACGGTTTTAAACTAAAACAGGGGGGATTAGATTAGATGACAGGAGGAAATTCTTTACTCAGAGGTGTGTGAGGCACTGGAACAGCTTACCTAGAGAAGTTGTGGATGCCCAATCCCTGGAAGTGTTCTAGGCCAAGCTGGATGGGGGCCCTGGGCAACCTGATCTAGTGGATGGCATCCTGCCCATGGCAGGGGGATTGGAACGAGATGATCTTCAAGGTTGCTTCCAACCCAAACCATTCTGTGATTCTAGGATATGCTGGTGGAAATGGCGCTGTGTTATAGACAACTGCAGATTTTTGATCCCTACAGTACTCACACAAGCTTGCAATACCAGTTTATGCTGGCAGGCACTGGACAAATCATGTTTCTTTTATCATACGGAACCTTGCTACAATTTATACATTGTCAGTTCAGCAAAGCATGTAAACATATAATGAACTGCTATTGGCTTCAGGGAGATGTAAGAGCATGTCTACAATTGAAGAGCGAAGGGAGAAACCCAGAGGCGTGCACTCCCTCCCTCTGAGAGGGTGAGTTTAAGCATATTACATGGAATGGATTTAAATATCCACTAAAGTTGTCACACACTTTGCTGAATGAAGACCGAATATTATCAGAAGTATTTATGTGACTCTGGAATCTGTATCTCCTTTTAAACACTTACATAAACTGTGAGGACTTCACTTCTCGGGATTTCAACTTAAAGGTGCACAAGCTCCTTTGAAGGATGCCCTCCAAAATCTCAGGCTATTCCATCAAATTGGGGAATTAAAGATTCGATTCTTAGTAGGTTGTAAGCATTATGTTTTCTATGTCTAGGACTGGATTGCTCAGGACTTGGCTGTTCTTTTTGTGCTGACCATTTTGAAACCTATTTTCTCTGTCATTCATGTCAACATCAGAAGGCCTTACAATTTCAGCAGAAGCAGAACTAAGTTCATCTGGCTCAGAAATTTGTCTGGAGCCACAGGCATACCTTTGACCAGTGAGATTTTACTAGAACACAGCATAGAAGTGCTTTGGTTGCAATGAAGTTTAAGATACCAAGACAGACTCACGTTTATATGTACTTTCCAGAGCTTTGGACAACTTGAACTTCAAGTCCCAGCTTTCTGTGATCCAGATCAGGGGATTTTTCTTTGTTTTCATCTTTGTGTAGGATCTGTGTGACTCGAGGCAGACCAAAGACATCCACCTGGCTCTTCTCATGTCCCTTCTCAGGACTTTTTGTCAAAAACATTCAACCTGTGTGAAAAAGTAAGAAAAGTTCAGGTAAAAAGATACCTGGACAGTGCTAGTTACATGGGAAGGAAGGGAATTCATTAGGAATTCTGTGTTATTTTGTGTTAGTTATAAAGTTTGTACCTGTTTCAAAGTCTGCATTTTAGCAGAGCTAAAGTGTGCTTAAACACTCTTACACGTGAAAATTTCTTGGAAGTTGCCGTTCACTAACTAGCACTTGTGGGGAAAGTGAGACATCATAGTCCTTAGTGAAGCTCAGCTCATGCTGAATTGCACAGGAAAGGGGCAGCCTGTCTGAGCAGGCATCTGTGTGCACGTGTGTTTGTTCCATATGCACACACATTCATTATGGATGACATACAAATGCTGCTCATGCTTCCTGAGCAGACTGTTATGGTAAGGCTCACATCCCACTGATCTCACTGCAGGGCTTAGGAAGCGTTCAGAAGCCTCCAAAAACGCGTTACAAACGATGTATGGAGAAATAACTTCCTCCAGCACAGAAACAGAGTCATTGTCATGGTGTGATGAAGGAACTGTTAAACAGACACGGCAGCAACACTGGAGCTGGAGTCTAGCCAGGATATTTCAAGCAACTTGTAAAAAGTTCACTGATTCTTTAATGGCTCCACCTGGTCAGAGCAGGATCTCTGGCTTATGTGCCTTCCAGAAGATATGCTGCAAGAAAAGTGTGTCTTAGATGATATGAATCAAAGCGGTTCCTCTAACATCATGTTGGTCTGGAATAGCTGTTGACCTGATGCAGTGTTAATGGGAACATTTATTTGTTTCTTTATCACTACAAAGATGTCATATATACTTACCCTGCTGCTGCCACTGTTCCCAAAGGGCTGTCAGCACCAGAGTCATTATAACATGACTGCCGGAGGTAATTTTTTTCCCCTCTCACAAATTTCTTCAAATGATTCTGTGAAGAGAGAAAGAACTCAGGTACAAAAATTGTTGGTAAAAGAACAGTGCAGTGTGATGTGGGCCAGGGAAGGTCCCCTAAATGTCTGCCAGTTTCTGCTTTTATTGCTTATGGACAGAAACAGAAACACAGCCCAGACCCATTTTGGCATGGGGTGTGTGTGCTGTGCCTGGCATGCTGAGGATGGGATTTGCCACTGGAACTCTCCTATCCTCTCTCCATTCATGGACCAAATGGGTGACATTTGTGTGGCATCATGGGACTGTGCAGGGCAGCTGCATGGAGGGGCTGCATTCATCTCATGAACCCCACTGTTGTATTTCTTCATATTTCTTGTGCGAGAGCACAAAGATTTTAACACAGTGTTTTGGTAACACAGTCATTAGTAAATAAAAATTAGGCAGAAACCCACTGCCTTTACCTGTGGAAAAAAAATAATCCCATCACATTTCATTTGTGTCATGCAATGACTTGACAGTTTAAGGAAATTGCTAATGGGACCTTTTACTGCGGGGTCACGAGTTCAAACCTGGCTCTGTCGGTAATGACCAAGAGTATCTGATGAATGTTTGATGACGTGAGATTAAAATATGGGTCTCAATCCATTTATCAGTAGAAAAACCCTTCAACAACTCGAGCCCCTTAAAGCTAATCCCGGTAGAAAAGCCAGCAAGGCTGGAGCGTGAACAAGCCCTCCAGAGCCCCCCGGTAGATCAAGGTCAGGATGGGGGCATGCAGATGGAAAAGCTTACAGCAGTGAGGGCTGGGCAGCACCTTTCGGTGCATAAACAAATCTACTGGTTAATGCACTAAAATACTCCCACAACAGCACGGAACGACAGAGCCAGATCCGGTATTGTTCTCACAGGGACAATGATCCTGGCGTAGGGGGGAAGATGCAAGCATTAGGAAACCCAGGATCAAGGACTGATTGATACTAGTGCCAAAACTCGGGAATTCACAGTTTTCCAAGCTGAAAAGTTATGCTTGAATTTCTCGATACTATAAAACTACCATAAAGTTGGAAGTCAAGTATCAAAGTGAGGGGCAAGGAGTCGGTAAATATCCCTTTAAAATGTCCTAATTTTTTTTGGTTTTGTTTTTCTGAGATCAACAGAAAAAGAAGTTATTGCCAGATTCAGTACTTCCCAAGTTGCCCCTTGCTCTCAAAAAGTGTAAAGCATCACTGGCAAAGACCAAGGGCTGATGGCTGAGCAAGAAACAGCCCAACCTGCCTCGAATGGGGCCCAGGTGCACAGGCTGGATGTGTCTCTAACACACGTGTGTGAGGTCCAGCCCCACAGCACTTCCAGAACCTGCTCTGCATCCTCCTGAAGTCCCTCTGTGCTTCTTCTTCAGAACTCAGCCCAGAGACCCAGGAAAAGCGGGGAACCGAGAAAGCTGGGGGGTGTCTGCCACGCACCACCCAGGACCCCACACTGCCTGCTTCCAAAATAAAGTGACGGGAAAGATTTCCATCCCTTTTAAACTCACCAAGTGCTTGCAGAGCATTTCTCAGCCGTTTAGAGGGAAATTAAAAAAGCGTGAGGGCCATCTGGTGGGAGCAGGGAGGGGGTTCCACTCTACCTCATTGTTCTCCACAATTTTGCTATGGGCTAAATCCAGCTGCAGAGACCACTGGCCGGATGCTGAGAAATGGGGGGATGTTGGAGGGGCTGTGCTGGCATCATTTGCCTCAGTAACACGCCTGGCACGTCAAAAGTTTCTTTTTTAAGGTAATTACATCCATGCTGACTATGTCACCGCCAAAACACAACAAACTTCTGGCAAGTGTAACCAACGGAGGCACCGTTGAGGCCAGGGAGGGGTGTGCAGGTACCTGCAAAAACACGTGAGCACTGAGTGCAGCACAAACACCTCCCAGGGATGGGGAGTCTGGGGCCGCAGGCAGGGAGAGGCTCCTCCACACCATTTACGGGGTCAGAGCAGGAGTTTCTGCCCAGTAAAGCTCAGCACTGACTCACTGAAATCAGCAGCATTTACCTGACCACTGGAAATGCTGAGGGGCTGGGACTCAGCCCACCTCTACCCCCATTCCAGCAGGTACGGTGTGGACTCAGTGGGAGTGCTGGAGCTCCAGAATCCTGTCGGGTCTGTTTCCCTTTGTCAGAGAACATGCTGACTGGGGGTTGTTGAGTTCTGCAAGGTGCACTCACACAAATCCCATCCAACCACCCACAGCTTCAGAACAAATAAGAACCCAGATTTAAAAAGGTTCTCGTGACTCTCCAACTACATCACTTTAATTCATCAATCTCCAAGGCTTTGTAGTTGTAACTATAGAAAATAATAGTCTAACTTTAGTATTTTCACCCAGCTATATAACATTTTCTGCATAAGACACTTCCTGTGCATCTTTACACGTTCTGGGATTTGATCCATATTGATCTGCATGTGCTCGTTCCAGGATCTTTTGAGGCTGCAGAAATTACAATTTCCACACTAGTTACAAAATAATTACCCATAATAATTTAATAATGAGCTTTCTCTTTAAATTATTAACATAGGTACCCAAGAAAATTGTCAATTTTAACAAGTTTAAATTCAAATGATAAATGCCAAATCTGTGTTAAATGAGACCAGCAAATTAGCAATTAAAATATTTATGTAAGAAGGCAAAAGATATTGTATTCAAGGAGCTGCAGAGCAGCCTCCCATCAGAGCATGTGACGGTGGCCTGTGTTTGCACATCTGAGCTAAAAAACCCTCTGCAAAGGGGAGAGGGAAAAATATCTGATCCCATAATTGAAGCCGGCCAGTGTTGAGTGGCGTCCAGTGGGATTTCTCCAGAATCCAAGCAATTCTCAAAATACCCTTGGGTTATATTGAGCAGAAATCCTGAGCCAAATGAAATTATTTCTATGATACAAATTGTTATCTGTGGAAAGCTCCAAATGAAGGAATTGCCTTCATGCCCCCTCAGAGCTTTGTCGCTGAGAGCAGAGTCAGCTATGCTGTGTTTTTTAAGACGGGGGAAAAAAAACGTCTTTCAAGCTGAAAGAAAAATACCAGTGTCAGAGCAGAGTTCTGATTCCCTGCAAACGTAAATCCCATTTTTCCAGCAAACTCAGCGGCGCATCAGCACCACAGAACGCAGCTCCACTCGTGACTTCGCAGTGAATCCAAACCTGGATTTTTTTTTTATTATTATTGGTACTTTTCCCCCTGTAAAACTCCCGGGCACTATTTAAATTGTCCAAACGCGCTGGCAGGAGCTGCCGGTGCCGCCGCCGGTCCCGCACTGCCCCGCCGTGGCGGCCGCCGGCACCGGTCCCGCCGCTCCCCGCCCTCTACCCACCTCTTTTTCCCGCTCCAACCTCTGCATCCCGGTCATCTCTGTCACCGAAGAGAAGAACAAACCCTCTGGAAAGCGAACCCGGGCTCCTGGGAAGTCGAGAGTCCCACTGCACAGGGCATAACTTCATCCCGATGTTTACACAAACATCTTCAGGACCGGTGTAAGGGTTGGATCCTCGGGAGCACTCTGGGTTTCTGTCCAGAGGAAAGTTTAATCCCACAGTCTGATAGGGGAGCATGAAACCACCACAGCCATTGCTGCTTGGTCCCCTCCAAAGCACAGCACAGATGGATACAGAGCACACTTGTGTCCAAAACCAGAGGGAACAATTCCAGACCCATCAGTGTCCAGGCAGAGCCAGCTAAAAAATCTGTAAGACTTATATTTTCTGTTGAGAACAAGACTGAGGAGACTGTGGGGGTTTGAGCAATTTTAGTCTAGTGGAAGGTGTGCCTGCCCATGGCAGGGGGTTGGACTAGCTGGTCTTTAAGGTCTCTCCCAACACAAATCATTCCATGATTCTGCACTTACAGCAGCTGACCAGCAGCAGCACAACATCCCAGACCAAACACCTGTCTCCAGGGTCCTGCATGAAAAAAAAAAAGAGAGGACCTGGGAAACACCAGAGTTATCTTAAATGCAACTGTAACTGGTGAGAAATAGCCGAAGGGGCCCAATTGTAGTGGAAATGCCTCCAACAGCTTCAGTGAACCCTCACTGCTGTGTGTTATAGCTGGACACGGACAGGCACAGACCAGAGCCCCCCAGCTGCACCCATGGAGCTCAAAAAGGAGCTGCCATACTCACTTACATCTTCTGCAGTGCTTAAAAATCAGAATTTAAGTACATCAAAGCATAAAGAAGAATTCTAGTAATATCTAACAGTTGGGTTTGAGGTTCTCCCATGGACTGTTTCCTACCACCTGTGCCAATGGAGATCATTACCAGCCTTTTTTCCAGCAAGATGACCAGATCAGCTGTACCCCAAACTCAGCTACATGCACGCGAAGATTTTTATCTTGAAAACAAGATGTATTTTAGCAGGTTACAATTTTTTATTTTTCTTTACTTATCAACACACACTTTCTAACACGGAGGGCCTTTGAGAAATTAATTTCCATCTGAAAACAAACAAGGGCTGAAACAGTTTACAAAGGAACCCATCTTTCAAGGACATTTCCTTTTAAATTGCACAATGTGGCTCTTAGCAAGGAAAATAAATAAAACTTAATCCCTCTGCATTCCAGCTGGCATTTTTTCCCCAAGCTAGAAGCGAACAATCAATTTAAAGAAAACTCAGACTATGGTCAATTAAGGAACTCTATATCATTTCATTTATAAATACCAGATATCTATTCAATTGATTATTTTGATCCAATTAAGCTGGTTTTACATTTTAAATTCTTAAGAATTAAATCATTTATCCGTGTCACAGTCCTAGGCCTTTCACATCTGTTGCTGCAAAATTCTGCAGAGTGTCTGCTCTTTGGCCGTGGTATAAGTCGAGAGTGTTTCAGCTACCAGATTTATTTAAGGATGTGGATTGTAAGCCTCCAGGAAATGGCAACCACTGGGAAAATTTGTGTCTAATTACTTGTAACACAAAGAAATCTTTTCTTTTTCTTTCCTTTTTTTTTTTTTTTAATTTGGGTGTTGTTAGGCATATAAATTGTTTTTCTCTTTAATTGTATTTTCTCTTTAACCAGGATGGTCACCTTTAGGTTTGTGTGTGTGCCAGGTCTCTGAGCATTGTTTAATAAGCTGCCAACACTCAGCCCCTGCTTCTTCCCTTCCAAACCCCACCTTTTCCTCCCGACTCCATCATCTTCATCCTGGTCATCTCTGTCACTGAAAAGGAGAAGACAGAACTCTCTGGAGAGCAACCTATGGACTTTTTGGGAAGTTGTAGAGAGTTCACCAAGTTTAGCAAGCAACATTTTTCTCTGAAAGTGTTGGTTTTCAAGAGAATAAGCAATGCCTTTGAGCCACAGAACACATTTGCTGAGTGGTTTATCAACTGAATCATAACTTCTTTTATGAAAAGAGATGGAATTTCCCTGGCCAGAGTCTCCAGCTGGCACTCAGCATTCCCAGGCACAGATGAACTGCACCAAGGAGAGAAGTCACCACACGTCTAGCCTGGGACTCCAGCAGGATACCAGGAAGTAAAATAGCCATAGATAAAAGAAATAGGCACTGTCAAAAAGAAAATTGGTATCTTCAGGGTGTGGGGCTGTGAATTGTGATCCTTAATGTGATTGCACATGCATATCACAAAAATGTGGACCAGTTAATTGTTAAATTCAGTATTGTAACACCAAGAAAAATGGAGTTTAAAGTTGCATTTACTGACAATTTTAGGCAAGAAAAGCCAAGGAGATTAGTAGGAAAACATATTTGTCAATTCTTTCCCACAAATGTTTTTGTGGGGCAACATCACAGGCAAGACTTAGAATGAGCAATCCTGACTTGGCTAATACACAACAGCTCCAGGCACTGCAGAGACTGAAAAGCTGAAACATTAAAGGACTCTTCGTGCAAACTCAACATGTGGGAGGGAAAATAGAGCACCAATCTCCCTGGTTGTCTCCACTGCCCTCCTCGGAGCAGCATAAACCCACAGTGGTCCATGGATTGTTCCTACCCAGTGATCACCATGACATCCTGCCAGCTCCAAACCATGCAGGCTTCCTGCCCTTTGCTATCCCGACCCAAACAAAATCCACTAACACCAGATTCACTTTCATTTGGCTACTTTCATTCTGAATCCTACCCAGCAACATAACAGGCTTCAAACAGACAGTTGTCCCCAGGAGTGGGGTGTTTTTCTAGACATCATATCAACATTCTTATATTTGTATCTTATTTGGCAAGGATAATTTGAATTTTGAACCAACTGAACTCAAAATCCTTGTAGAGTTTGTTCTGAAATATTCAGATAGCTTAAGCCCAAATTTTTGCCTATATTAGAAAACTATTGAGGTAGCTTACAAATTGAATTTAATCAGGAAAACGGGGACTCCGAATGAAGAGATTTTCCTATGCTGGAAAACCTTGTGCATTTCAAGAACTCTCAGCCTTGGCACAAAATTAGGTGTTTCACTAGGAACGAGCAAGGAAATAGATTCCTCTCTTGCAAAACTTCCAAAACCCAAAGGAGCTGAGAGCAATGCAATTCAAAACGAGGCTTTTGATTCAAACTCCTCACCACAGACTTGTTTGCTCATGGAGTCATCTCACCTTGTGTAAATGCATTTCCCTGAGCCCAGAGCAATGGGCTCTATGAATCAGCAGCACTGGGATACCCTATAGGACTGACTAGACACACACCACCACATCATGTGATCAGCGCCTTATTTCCAACAAAAAACCAACCAGTCATAAAATTCCCAACTGTTCCCATTATATCACCTAGCTGGAAGCATCTTTTTGAGCCCAAATGTTCATCAATCACACCACCATCATGAGTCCACATGAAGATGATTTCAAGCCTCAGCCTACAGTTACACCCTGATCATAAACACTCAGAAAGCATTTTTTTCCTATTTACTCATGCACAGCTGCAGAGAAAATCAACTCAAAGCAGCATCTAAGAGGGAGTTCTGCACCAGAGCTCAGAGGTCAGGAGTGTTCACCCACATGCTCTACAGGGCACCAAAACAGACCGTTCATTTCATTCCTTACCTCCCTGCTCCCCCAGAGGAACCTTTCCCCCTTTTTCTCCTGTCCCTCTTCAAGTTTATTTCTTCTGCAAGTTCTTAGCTGGCCTCAGTTCTGGCAGTTCTCACTTCATCCCTGAACTTCCTGACCCACCAGATATGGCCTGCTTGGCTAATCACTATTTATTTCCCACCCACCCCCATCCCTCACAGACGTATTTTTAAGTTCCTTCCAGAGCTAGCTGTCTCCAGCTAGCTACCTAGTTTTCAGAATATGGTATTCTGCCAGCATTTTTGAGTTGTTGAAAACCAAAAATGAAGCAAACCCAAAAACACACACATCACCTCCCTTGAACTTTCTAGTCCAGCAGATTTTACTAACCAGTTTGCTCTGCCTCGTGCATCCTGCAGCAGTGGACACACTACACCTCATTCTGCTCTTACAACTCTTTGTAAACATGTTGGCATCTAATGAAGGGAACTTCCATCTTTGAAGGAAAGGCCTGATCCTATGAACTCTGCAAGCCTCTCTCCCCTTTGTCTTTAAAATATCTTTTTTTTTCAGTAAAATCAGTGCATCAGAGCTGTTTTCATCCCATCATGCCCCTCCTGCCAGGATGTAGGACTCTTGAGATTGTCTGAGCCACCACATCGTTGAGCACCTTCTCCAGCTGAGAACAGTTGCTTCTGTCTGGTTCACTCCACTGGGAATACTGCAGCATCATTTCTAAAAGACAGCATGTACCTTCCTGGTCTGTCAGGCTCCTTTCCAGTGCCACACCCATATTTCCTACCTGCAGTCTTGGCAGACAGTGTGGTTGTTGAACTCACCGTGGCCCTGTTGATTCCTAACGAGCAGCCTCCAGACTGTTGCTGTAAATCCATAGTCCCTTCCTATAGCTTTTGCATTACCAGTTAGCTATGAATAATTCAGGTTATAAATTAAAAGGTTAATTGCCAAAAGATCAGCCAGGCTGAGAAACAGCTTCTTGGCATAAGCACTGAAGGCAAACCTTGGGTTTTTGTTACTTTTTCAGCACCACTTCCTGTATTTATGAAAAAAAATGATGTGACAGTGTGGGGTAGGAATGAGCTGGTGTTGATGACCCCTGTGACTCCTTTCTGCACTACAGACCTCATGTGATACCACAGGTGAGCACAAGTTCCTCTCCCTTCCCTGCGTTCACCCCAATATCTGTGCAGCAGACATGACCCTCCAACCTCCCTTCCACGAGGCTGACCAAGCCTGGCTGTTCTCACCTCTTCCCAGTAACCTGCTCCTTACCATGGAAGTGAGGAGATCTTACACAAAGGAAGTTTCCCATCACTCGTGTCACAAGCTTCTGGGATTATTTTTTCACATCCAGGGACAGTAAGCAGAGTTTAGCAGAGTATCCCTCTTAAACATATTCTGTGAATTGAGGGAAAGTCTCTGTTCCACCATACTAAGGAGCATCCCATAACAGTGCTGCCCAGAAAATCCCCATTTCCTGCCTCAGCAGACTTTTAAGCGTGGTTAGAATGGAAACAGCCTAAATTATGTAGATTGAAAGCTTGGACACATACAAAACACCTCTGAGAAAGATTCAATTCCACAGAAATGCAGGCATGGAAGAGCAGGACCCAGACCAGAGACTGAAAGGAGTGAAAAGATGAGTTCATGAAAAATATTCTCAACAGTTTTCTTTTTCCCCTCCCCAAACACACCAAGCTGTTAATAAAGGCTTTGGAATGATCAATGAACCACACGGTAAATCCAAATTTCTGATTAATATGTAAAAAAATCCAAAGTGGAACTGATATTTCCATCCTGTCAGGTGAGAAGGAAACAGGTTTGGGGTTTGTTTGGGGCTAAGGAGCAGCAGGCACAGCCTCCAGGAGCAAATGTGCCTTCATTGGCCAAGATTGCTGGCAAGAACCAGGGGAGTCCAGGAGCTACCACCAGGACACACAGCACTGAAATAGAAACAGGGGAGAACACAGGCATAGGGAGTTTCACTGATCTCCAAGGAGGACAAAGGGCTACTACTGCAAAACAACCTCTCAAGTCATGGAATTTCAGTGCAAGAATCACATAACCAGGTGTAAAAATCTTCAAATGTAATTTATTAAGACATTCAGCTATGTCTGTCAGTCTACATCCAAATTTACTACTAAAAATAAAATAGTATCACATTTCACATTAGGAATACCGACTTTGAAAAACACTTGAGTCAAGCCTATCGTATAAATAAGTGACTAATTTCTCTTCATATCAAAATTCACATAAAAAAATTGCCTGCCCCCTACTCCCGCCTATTTCCCCACCCCAGTCCCTTGTTCTACTTGAAGCCATGATGAATGTAAAAATTTAAGTATGGACATGTCCTTGTCAAAGAAAAAAAGGTGCAAACCTATTAACAGCTTTAAAAGTGGCATTTGCGGAGTCTGATCATACACAATAATGTACTCATTCCCAAAGTGCAAATATCGCCAGAGTTTAATACTGTTTTAATTCAGCTGCAAGGATTAAACATTACACAGCACAGTATAGCAAGGCTTCTCTCCGTGCCCTAAAACTCATCCCACTTTCCTCCTTGCACATGGCAGCAGAGGTCAAAGTGTTCATTAGAGCTTTAGTTTACTTCATGCAGCCCAGACTGTGCCCATTATTAGCAAAAGTTTCATATACATCAAAATACTGACGACTCCGTCATAAAAGTCAAGAGTCACTATAGATTACATGAATTCAAATGCAACTGCCCCAAGAACACCCAAAGCATACACACGACGTATTAGGAGTGCTTCCATCTTCTCGTACAATCACTGCTGTTACATCTTTGATTTTTGCTTACGTGCCATAAAAAAACGTCAGCAACCAAAGCTGCACATCAGTCAGAGACTGGCAACTCACGGCCTTTAACACCCCTCAGGACCCTGGGACACGGCTGTATGCAACCCCTCTTCCTGACCAAAACCAAGCCAGCATTCTGTCCGTCTGGCTACAACCTCTCACAGACCTTTCGCTTCTCTTACCCCTCACCTACATCTTGAAAACACTCTTTTTTACTGCTATTTATTTCCAGACATCCTTCCTATGCCCACAGTTCAGAGAGCTTCTGGAGTCATTTCTACTGCATCTCACTGGAGTTACCGCTACCAAGCAGCCCATAAAATTCAGCATGGGAGATTACATTTTGACCAGCAATAATAGCTACACTTCTTTCACAGCTGTGGAAGGACTGGTTTTCTTCTGAGTCAAACGTGGATCTCTGAAATGTGTTTGTTCCCATGTCAACCTGTGTAGCCTCAGAGCTGGACACAAACCCTTAGATCTCGAGCAGAGCATCCCTCCTGGGCTGCAATTAGTTCTGCAGCACAAGCTGCTCCCTGGGTGGCCTCACAGGGGCTTTTGTCACTGTCCATGCTGTGAGACCCCCCTGGATGGGCAGAGGCCTCCAGGCTGTCGTGTCCATCGGCAGCCTGGCCCTTGCCCCTGCTCGGGCTGTCTTTCACACTTGGCCTATCGTCACATTCAGCACCAGGTGGCTCAGCTGCGTCTCCAGGCCTGGTGTTTCGCTCTGCAGGAGGATTTGGCTGTTGCACTGGCTCTGGTCCCAGTCCTGGTAGCTGTGAAGGGCTCTTCAGCTGGCAGTGGCACAGAGGGCAGGTTTCTTGCACGTACAGCCATTTCTTAAGACAACCCGCATGAAAAAAATGGCTACATGGCGTGATTACAGCAGTTTTCATATCCTGAAAGACACAAAGAAAGATCTTATTATTTATAACCCATTCCCCTCCTCTTTCCCCACACATCCAACGGGTCCACCAGGCATGGAGGAGACAGAAGCAGTCCACAGCCAAGCAAGAGAAGGTTCCTTCCTTCATGCCAACAAGCCTCCATATGAGGAGCAGTTGAGGGGGCTCAGCCTGGAGAAAAGGAGACTCAGGGGGGACCTTCTCATTCTCTACAACTCCCTGACAGGAGGTTGTAGTCAGGTGGGGGTCGGGCTCTTCTCCCAGGTAACAAGCAACAGAAGAAGAAGACATGGGCTCAAGTTGTGCCAGGGGAGGTTCAGGTTGGACATCAGGAAGAATTTCTTCACTCAAAGGGTTGTCAAGCATTGGAAGGGGCTGCCCAGGGAGGTGATGGAGTCATCATCCCTGGAAGTGTTCAAGGCATGACTGGATGTGGCACTCAGTGCCATGGTCTAGTTGATAAGGTGGGGCTCTGTCAAAGGTTGGACTTGATGGTCTTGGAGGTCTTTTCCAACCTTAATGATTCTTTGACACACACACAATTCAAACACGGGACGGGTCTGGCTTTTTATACTACAGGCATTAGAAATTAGGCAAAAAAATCTTTGTTCATAAGGTATAATTAAACACATGCTTTTGCAGGATAAGAGTCACAGGATTGGCTGGCTCAAGAAACAATTGTGCAAGACAAAACAGCACAATTACAGATACAACATATAACAATATCACGCCAGGAACTAAGTGACACCCTAAACTCTGCCAGCTGAGACCTACATAGTCTGGTGTTTCAAACACGGTTGTTCAATCTGGCAGATTCAAAGAATTTGTATCAAGCTTAGTGTCACTCCAATCATACTCTAATTGCACACTAGTAATCTTAGGGTGATTCCTTCACTGTCACATATAACTACTATTTGTATTCAAGAGTAAGAGACTTTGGAGCCAGAAGTGTGATAAAGATATTACTTTCAGCATTAATGTCTGAGGTCCTTACATCTGCTGGCTTACACTAGCAAGACCCTTAACCTTTTGATAATTAGGTTTCTGCTACAAAACTGACACTGCACATAAAGTAGCAATGACTGCAGAGACTGAGCTGCTTCTACAGAATAATAACAAATCAGCTACTGAGAACACATTGTCTTTCACTAACAAAATCTTCCACTAATGAAGAAAGGGCACATTTGCTGCTACTGAGACCAGTTCAACCCAAACACGAGAGGGGTCAAAGCAGCTCAAGGACACAGTTTGTTGTGTAACTGGAGAAATAAGAATGACAGTTTAAACAAATCTGTTCAAAGCAATCTCCTCATTCATAAAGCCTATTCAGTGACAGTGCTCCAAATCAATTTTCACAAGGCAGAAAACTGGGTAATTCCAGTAACTTACTGAGGACAGTATTATTCATTAAACATAATTCAAGTAACTTATTTTACTAGTTGCAGACTGAATTTGATAGTCTGGAGGTAATTCAATTCGAGCCAATATCTTGACACTTCCATTCCTACCTGGTAGCAGATGGCACAGATATCATTGTGCTGCTCCAGCTGCTCTTTCGTGGCCACGGGCAGTGATTTTATCTTATTCACAGCGTCTCTTCGAAGAAGGAAACTTTTCCAGCCCAGCTGGGCCCGCAGCCACACATTGTAGTAGGAGTGAATGAAGATGATCACAGAACCCATCACGGTCCATTCACCAAAGATGGTTTCTGAGACCCCGTAGGCCACCACGCAGAGTGCGACCAGGAACTCCAGCAGCCGGTACGTGCCGTTCACGTAATAAATCACATCGTCCATGTTTTCTACAGGCTCCTTTCTGAACTCCTCCACCATAAACAAAACATAAATGAAGAGTGTCCCAAGCACCTGTAACACAGTTGAAGGCCACGAGGTCAGCATTCAATCCTGAACTGGAATCATTCAGCATTGTCCACGGAGCTCTGTACACACAGTACCCCAAACGGGACAGAGGGCAGCCAAGCCCCAAAGTAGTGAAATTGTTGCTGAACTTTGAGACAAATAAAAGTCACTCTTTCTTGCAAAGCATTTAAGCTTGTTCCCAAGTACTTCCCCTTCTGTACCTTCCTTAGTCCAGAGCACAGCTTAGTTGATTTAACAAAAGTTCTGAGCATCATGAGGGACACTTTTATAAATTTAATAATTAAAAAAATCAAGTTACAACAAATACAATACAAAAAATTTCCTGTATTTACACTGATGTGTTTTGAACATCAAATTGCTTTCAAAGATCTGTAGCTAAGTAATGACACAAATGAGTACTTGGGGAAAAACCTTTTTCCTATAATCGTTACACCCTCAAAAGCCTTCTGGAGTTACATTTTGAAATAGACTTCTACTCACCTATGTTCTCAGCTCACACCAGGAGCTCCTTAGCCTCAGATACAGTATAAAGGAAGAGATTTTATATCATCTTTTGTAATTCTGCCCTTCTATCATCCCTACTCTTTTCTCATCAAGTATTTTCCCCCTCAGAGTAACAGGATCGCAGTTAATGCTTCACAGGGCTAACGTTCTTACCTGAAGAGAGGTTAAAATACTGCTGGAGATAATGATCAACAGCCAGAAGTCCATGTGGAAAAACTGACAAATCATGTAGGCCATGTATGCAGGGAACACAAGTAAGAACAGACAGAGGCTGACTGCTCGGAAGTGCTTCCACAGACTCCTGCAAACAACACAATAGGGTTTTATTTTTCAAGTCAGATTTGACTGTCAGAATAAGAACAGACTGCCTGCTGGATGTAGGCCTGTCAGATGTTTGCTCCAGGCTTTAACTTGTTGAAAAGAGTTTCTATTTTACTTGGGCACAATCTCATTCCCATGTTTCATGCAAGCCTACAACAACTATGGAAAGTTCCCTCTCATCTGACCTTTGCTGTTTTCAATAGAGACACAAAAATTATGGGCAAAAATTCACTTACAGTAACTGTCATATTGGATCAAGTCAGTGGTTAGACAAAAAAAGTATCTGATATACTGAATGTTTCAGATGAAAGTCCTGTAACTGTTTGGACACTTCTCTAAATAAATAAGAGGTATCTAGATTATATAATTCTTGCAACTCTTTTGTATCTTTTTGCTAATACGTGTGGGGCAATGCTATTTCCTTCCATCACCAGATTTAATCCTACTGCCTTTAGAAGTATATTCCCCAATTCAGAGATCACAAAAGAAGAAAGGTAGCAGGACTTGAACATTCATCTCTGCCAGTCCTTTCTCTGCTTCTGTCATTTACTTCTTCCTAATCTCCTCCCCAGCCTAAACACACCATCAATCTTTTTACAGTCACCCACTTGTGAAGGCTTTCAGAATATCTTGAGTAATTTACTATACTACCTCTACTTGTTCCTCAGGTTTTATTTTAATCTCATTTAGCTCTGGAAATGAGGTGCAGAAAAAGTGAAACTATTGGGGGACAGGACAGCAGCACAAATTGGTTAATCATATAGTCTGAAGAAACATCACAATGCTACTCTGAGGTCTGAAATTCTGTGTCTGAGAGTGAGGGAGAAAGCAAGAGCTGAAATGGAATTTATCCCGATCCTAGATAATTTAGAACTGCCTGGGAGATTTGGCAGAAGAATTAAAACTCACTATCACCACAGAATGCTTGTTTAAGCTGGGCAGATGCTTATATCCTGCCTCTACTCCCTTTCTCTCTGTTACTATATTGGAAGTTAAGGTTGCTGCAGACAGAACACGTTGGCTGCAAGTAGCCTCCAAGCTAAACAAACTACACATAAACAAACTTCTTTTCATTTCTTCACTTATAGGTTACAGAAAGGGAAAAAGCAAAAGCAATTAACAAACATACAAACAGATTAACATGATAACACCAGATACCACCAATACAGCTCTTCAAAACACAAATTAAACTAACCCACATGATCAGAACATGTGGGACACTAATGCAAACCTTCCACCTCTTACTTTGTGCCAGCAAACCCTATCATTTTGAGATCATAGCCTCACGAAAGGAATAGATTTTACAATATCTAACACAGGGTCACTCCTAGAAACTTCTCACCCTCAGTAGCTGTGTGAGATAACTGCATTAGAGGGAAACCCACCCAACTGCAGCGGAGGTTAAGAAAAACCATTCTGCAAATCCACACAATGGAGTGTGGGTGGGGAGAGCACAGTCCTGGATTGCTTAACTGAGACCACAGTGCACTGACACTCCTTCTAGGGAGAGTAACCAATGAGCAGTTTTACACAGGGAGTGGGCAGCCAGCAACTGCAGAGCAGTGTGGTCTTGCACAGGCTGGATGGACACAGCCCTGAGCAGGAGTAGCTGACCAAAGTCAGCCCTGTTTGTCAGCACAGAGTATGGTGAAAAGTATTAGTGTGTGCCCTTGAGGGGGGTAAGATAGAGAGGGAAAACTAGAGAATTTAGACTAGAGAAGAAATCTGCATACAGAAAAAAACAGGGTAACTTTACAAGCTACTAAAAATCCAAATTAGACCATCAATTACTAGTTTATCACCTCCTAAAAGAGCATTGAGTAATTTTCAGTTTAGGAAACCAGTGTCTTACTTGTCCCTTGAGGCTCCCAATGCCAAGACAATGGGATCAGCAATTTCCAGCATGGACTGAAGTATGGATGCCACCACAATGAAAAGAATAATACTGAGCAGGAACGCCCGATGCACAACTTGGAGCTCAATCAAACCTGTCTGCACAGCCAGGATCAGGAGTGTGACTCCTTCAGTCATTCCCCTGCAGATCAACACAGTCAAAAGAACAATTAATCACATCTGTGTGTCAATGCTGGTTCAAAAGTACATCCAGAAACACCAGGAAATAAGCTGTTTCTGTCCCAACCTTTCACATGCCCCTGGTTTTAGGTTTCACCGACGTCCCTGCTAAGGCTCTAACCAGAGGGGAATGTTTCCAGAAATGCTGAAGAGTTTGGGTTAGAAACCAGCAGATTTCTTGACAAGCAGCATCTGGGCTACATCCAGCTCAGACATCATCCAGCGCAAAGCATTTTAAGGACCCAGGTTGCATCTTAAGAGGAGGAACCCCCCAGCCCCAGTGTTGCCTACACAGCCCTGCCCTGTCTATATCTGGGCACCAGTCAGCCTCATTCCTAGACCACCAGGAAGACCCTCTCTACTTGTTATATTTCCCCATCATCACTCTCTTGTCTGTCCTTTGGCCCTTGATTTAACACCCCACCAGGTGCCCACTTTAGGCAAATTAGCAATTTTGCCATTTTTCAGTTTATTCCCCTTGTACCTAAACCAAATACAACTGTCCACTTCTTTCTGGCTTGGAACCTCAGATTGACTTTAATACCACTGTTTGACACAGTCAAACATATCACCCAGAAGTATATGCTTTACCAAATGTAGACTACTCCTAGGTACCCCAAATTTATACCTAGGAATCCCATCTTGGAATCCAAAACGTAAAACATTCTTTTGCATATGATCTGAAACCTTCTATAGAGTTAAGGGCTGGAGTAATTGAGAAAGGCACTGTCAGATCTAGGATCCCAATTTCATACCAGACAAGTTTGGACAAGCATGAGAAAAGGTAATTTCTATATTTTGGCTATTTACAAGCAATTTAAACCTCATAGAGTATTAATGCTTCATTACTAGAGGGGAGATGAGGAAATGAAAATATGAAGTGTTCATATTATTAATGCTTGTGAAAATTTTTCAGTGACTCATGAAAATGAAAGCATTAAGACAATCAAACTGTGCAGTTGTAAATCCCAACTAACAGCCCTGAACCTGTTAGAGAAATGAATCATCTCCCAAGAAGTCTGTAAAAAGTATTTTCACCTCAAATCCTTCCAATACACACACATAGACTGGCAAACAAAAAGCCAGTCAAGGATACCTAAGAGTTCAAAAGTGAAAAAACTGCAATGCCACCCATATATTTCTATATAAATCCCTTTTCTGTCTGTTTTTTTCTCAACCCAAGGCACACTGTGGCACTTACCTGTTCATAGCAGGATCATTCATGAACGCTCGGTAACCCTGCAAGTAAAACTTGCAGAGAGTCAGAACTCCCAAAGCAACAAAAGAGACAGTGAAGACCAATCCCAGCAGTGAGTACGGAGTGCTACAGCATTCGGCAATACTGGGAGGGGAGAGGGGAAAAGAAACAGAAAGGAAAGGTTGATCAATTAAAAACAATGTGATGAGCTCTCCCCTTGTCCTGTTAACTGTTCAAGTTGGTTTTAAAGCAAAACTGGATTGGTTTAATGAAAATATTCAAAGCTCTACACCACCATTAAATCCTCCAACAGAAGAAAAAGATGAGATGTATTCTATTACTTCTTCCCAAGACATAAGTTCATCCCAGCTCCCCACTGGAGTCAGGTCTGTGCTGTGACATTCCTGCAGTCCCCTCAGCGCGGTGCCACGCGGTGGCACTGTCCTGCTGTCACTGGGCAATCAGAACCACAGGCGATCCCACAGCCCCAACCCACCCAGCTGACTCGCTGGAACGTCAGCCAGCACCACAAACACAGAGTGACAGCACATGGATTCACTTAGGCACGTTCCCCTCATACACACAGTAACACAAACAAACATCAAACTAGTAAGTCCTGTTGGGAGACTGGGGGCTGTTTGGCAGCATTCACACCAGGTTCAGGTAGGCAAGACCTGTCTGAATTTCTAATGGCTGAGCCGGAAGCAGCAGAATAAGAGAGTGGAGGACACTTCCCCTCAGGAGGCTTCTTCCTCTCTGTTACTACAGCAGTGGAACCCCAAAGACTGACACCCCAGACTACATCTGATGATGCTGAGAAGAGCTGCATCACTTCAGCTCCCTCACATTCGGGCTGCTCTTCTTCTGGTCCTGGCACTGCGATATTTGAATGTGCTTCGGCTTCTGAAACACAGCACTGCCGCTGCCAGGTAAAGACCCAGCTGTTGCCAGGGGTTACACATCTGGAAATCCTCACATATATAATCCAAGGTAACACACTGACACCTCAGTCATTAAAAAAAAGAAAAAAAAAAATCTTCATTTGTTCCTCAGGACAGCAGTCTTGTGAGGAGAGAAAGTGCCGTGGCCAAAAACATGTCCTGCTATTAACCAACTGATGAGTGAAGCAGTCCAGTGCTCTGACAAAAGAGTTTGAGGAAGCATATGCTTCAAAAATAAACAAAGCTCATCTAATAGGCATTTACTTTGTCTCTTTTAGTGACTACTTAAACCGGAAATCTCCTTTGAAAGCAATTCACAGCAGAAAATGTTGATGTGTTTACATATACAATGTACAGTGCTTCCGGTAAGCCTCCAAATCCTGCCTGTTTACCAAGACAAGGGGGGCTGAAAAAGTTTTTAAATGTTCCTGCAGGTCAAGGTAGTGAGAAATATAGTACTTAAAGCAGTTATTTCTGTAGAATATTTGAGGAATTCTATGGTTTGCTTCAAAACAAATGATTAGGAATCAAGAATCCTGGCTTTTCTGCCTGATGTCCAATATTTTTTTGTTAGAGTCATTTTAGGACTCTTCTTAAACTTGATCTACTATGTAAGGGTCCCAGAGGAGCTTAAGAGCTCAAAGAGAAGCCTGGGGAACTTTATTATGTTTATGTGTCAAGCACAAGTTTATAAATTGTCCCAAAGAGCTGAACTCTTCATGGCTTCCCAAAAATCACAGCAGTTACAAACCCATGGAAAAGATTTTGAGATGAACAAGGAAAACGACAGACACAGAACAGTTTTAAACAGCAAATCCTGTTTGTTTTAACTTTGAGTTGGGTGCTTTGGCTGCTTAGATGAGCTCAAGAATGTGTCCCACACCAAAATGATAAAACAAGACATACAAGGCTCAGAAAGCAACATGAGCATGAATAAAATATCACTTGGACTGAACTTCAGCTGAAACATCTCAGACTTAAAACCAATTTATATACTGAAAACAACTTCTGGACCAATGCTCTAATTATAGCTATTCCCTTCTCAAAGGAATATTTTGCTTTCTTTGAGAACTCTTCCACAGTTCTGCTAATGCTGTCTGTTCTGAATGGGATCCATGCCTTTGTAGGACAAGCTTAACAGATTTTGTATACATGGTCACTGCAGTAAGGACAAATATTTCATGGGTATCCAAGTGCAATAAAACCAATATACATATCTCATCTTTCAAAGAGCACCAACATTCACTTCAATAGACAGTCAACACAGAAAACTAATTATTTGCAGATAAGTCAATTACCTGGTCAAGAAGAGGAAGAGGAGCCTCTCTCTCGAGGCAGGCTGGTCCCGTGTACTGAAATAGGAATAGATCTGAAGAGCAAATAAAACAAGCCAGAACACCATGAAAAGCACTGGGACGACCAGCTGGTTCCACAGAGACATTCCCAGCGCCAGGAGCCCGTACACCTCCACCACCTGGGCAAGACACAAAAAGGCAATTTGTTATTGGGTCATAGCATCTGGGATTTGATAACAAAAGGACAGTCAACAATATATTCACAACAGCAAAGTAAATCTACTTTGCAGACCGGTTTTTAAGAAAAAAACTTAATACCTCAGACATTTTATGTGTAAGTATCTCAAAAAGGAACACATACCTAATCCACCAAGTGTTTAGAAATTCATGCTTAAGACTTATTTCAGAAGACTCTGAAGCTCAAATTACTCCTTTTGTATTGCAAAGACTAAGTTACAATGCAGTCATTTCCAAGAAGCTGGAATTTCATAGAGCTGGGCTTATTACAAAAGGGCTAAAGGAAAGCACTCATAACTACTGATTCCTTATCACCTGCTTCCCACAGTGACATACAAGTCATAATGGCAAGGAAATTTTAGCAAATGCTAAAAATGCTGCCTACTTAGTCTTTCATGGCAAGCATGAGGGATATCCCATTAATGGGACGTGCTGCAGTACGTACAGGGGCTGATGGACAAGCAGTGGCTGCTGGCAGTGGTGCAGTGCCAAGCTCCCGTGCTCAGCTTTGCCCACAGACTTGTGAAGGAAGTGCACCTGCCCGGGGGAGACTCCTCTGGCCTGGGACCAATGCAAGCAATCCTGTGCAGCTCCTGGCAGAGGGCTCCACCACATCGGAAAAGGGTCATGCTATGCTTATAATGTAGATTCATAACCATGAGGCATTTCTGGCATCTTCTGCTGCAAACAGCCAGCCAAGGGGCTGGGCCTGCTTTTAAATTATACCCTCAGGCACAGTCTAACATGCACTAACAGTCCACTTGTTAGGGCTGTCTCAGTGTTTAACATCCCAATATTCACCAAGCTTTGACACCGACAATCGCAATCAAATCCAGCCTAAAATAGCAGTAAACTCTCAAACACCACGATGAAGGACCCACTGAAAATTAACAACTGCTCAAAGTTGTAGCAATGGAAATACAACTAGGAAAATATTCCAGACAGAATGCCAATATCCTCCTTTGGAATATGCATACTAAGTTTGATTTGTAGTGGAGTTGCACCCAGTTACACGAACACAGTATTAGCCAATATATTTTCTGCTCTGTTTCAGGAACACAGGCAAAGAGCAGCAAGCTCTTGAAAAACAAAAATCCTGCTTTCCCATATTCTCAATACAAGTAAAAACCTACTCACACATAACTATTCATTCCAACTCTACTCCATGCATTTACAAAAGCAGCATCCAATACTCTTATAAACCCAGTGACATGTTATAAAGTTTCTATCATTTTTTCCGTATTCCCAAGGAAAAAAATCTTCATGCCTTCTGCACAAAAAGTCAGGAGAAAGAGTATGATCAGTGTCTAAAGGCCAAGCACAAGGAATATTTCTTCCTCATGAAGACGACACTGTAATACAGTCCAGCACTGAAAGATATAAAACACTGGGATGGAGCAAGGGGGAGACAAGCAATCCTAGAGATGAGGAGGAAAGCTCAGTAACAGCAATATTTAGAATTCTGACAAACGAACCAACCAAAACAAATGAGCAAGAAACAACTATTTCCCCCCTCAACCTGGAATGTATTTGCAATTAAAACACTGGTAAGATACTGAAGTGTTTTAAATGTGTCTAATAAAAAATAGATACAAGACTCAAATTCACATCCAATCTGAATTTGACTTCAGGAAGGTAAACTGTGTATCCATTCATGCACGTGGAAAATGGAAGTGCTGGTTCCAACCTGTTTCAAGGCTCTGAACTGTACAAAGACATGCAAATATTACCCCAAAAGTTAACCCTCTAAATAAAGAGTAAGCAAGATTTTCCTATTCTCCCTGGAAAATAGGATATTGAAGCTTTGCCAGTTAGCTCCTGAATTAGTTTTTATCATCAAATCTACAAGCCAGGGAAGATTTTGACTGGATATTAGAAAAAATTTCTTCCCTGAAAGGGTGGTCAAGCACTGGAACAGGCTGCCAAGGGCAGTGGTGAAGTCACCACCCCTGGAGGGATTTAAAAGATGTGCAGATGCAGCTCTTAGGAACATGTTTTAGTGGTGGCCTTGGCAGTGCTGGCTTAGCAGTTGGACTTGATGATCTCGAGAGTTCTTTTCCAACCTAAACAAGTCTATGATTCCATGGATGAGGTCAGACCATGCTAGGTGCTGTACAAACACGGAAGGATAATCCTGCTCTAAAGACCAACTATATACAAAATAAATAACCAGACATCAATGATCAACATGACAGGCTGAGACCTTGGCACACCAGGCACCTACCGCTGCCAAGTTTTTGTTTGCACATGACAGATATGACAGCAAACAAGAGCTTTAAAGAAGGCTTTGAAAGAGCTTAACAAGTTAGTTTTCAGATTACTTCTGGACCGAAGAGCAGAAGGAAAAAAAAACAGTGTCTTGGTTTGAAAAAAATCCAGCCAGTGGTGAGAGCTGAAACAGTGAGTCAGTCAAAAGTCAAGCAAGCATCAATCTTTTTATGTTGAAATATATATAAGGATGTATAAACCTATACACTTTATATAAAAAAAACATGACGTGTGATGTTTTTGTAGCACTGAGAAAGTAAATTTTCAACTAAGCATGTATCAGATGTCAAAGCATTAACAAAATGGACACATGTCAGATCAGTCTTCTCTGTTTCTGCCACCTTTTGCTCAAGGTCTCAGCAATGCTGCTGTTCTAAAGAAAATACCTTTCAAATCACTGTGCAAGTTACAAATCACTAAGTCAGTGATTATTAAGAGTCAAAATCACCTTCAGTGTTACTCCCTATTTAACACTTCTATAATTACAAACACTTTTCATACAGAAGGCATTTCTTGAAATGAACAGTGAATGCACAGGGATTTCCTTGCTCATTTAATGAGGCTTTAAGTGTATTCCATTCTGGCACGATCTTATCTTTTAGCCTGGATTTGGGAAGGAATAATCAATGTCCAAGCAAAGTGGACATGCTCAGCTGGCCAGCAGCATAAATCAGGCAAATACAAAGCTATCATAAAATTACAGAAAGAAGATGCCACGGATCAGAGCACATTTAGATTGCTAAGAAAGCATGAGTTAGCACATACACACGCACACAGGTGCACAGAAGACAGTCAAAGCACTACTTTATTTCTTCCTGCAAAAAAGGCTCAGGAAAAAGAAAATAAAATTGTTACATTCACCATCTTACCTGGACAAGCTCTCTGTATGCAGATTTCGCCAAGTTATAGGGCACCAGAAGATTTGATGCCAGAAAGTAGAGAACTTCCAAACCAGTGAAGATCATGGCGAACTTGTTGATGATGACGATGGTTTCCAGCGGGACGAGGCAGAGCCGTGCCAGGAGAGGGAGCATGTGGGCAGAGAACAGCCAGATCTGCTTGGTTTTCATGACGCAGGAGCAGAGTGTACACACCACCAGCTGCCCTGGAAACGCGACACAGCATTTCAGAATCAAGCTGATTATCCCCTTCAGGAAAAAGCGTATTTTAATACTTTATCTTTCCAGAACACAGTTATCAACATCCAGCATATTTCGACGGCTGTAACTAGGACATCTCTGTTATGAAACCAGGCTCTTCCGTGTCTTTTGCTGGGTCACTAAAGTTACCCTTTTCAAACTGTGCACAGGGCATGCTTTCACTTCACAGATTAGTGAGCTGTAAACCCTAAACACATGCAGAATCAGATTAATACGAAGTCCCAGAAATAAGTCATATAGAGGACAAACCAAAAGTCATCTCACTTTTTCTTTACCATCCCCACCTCAGCTGAAATCTCATTGTTATCTGTATACACATCAGCTTTCCTGAAGTCCAGCTACACTATTTCATCCCAATCCACACAAAAAAAGCAATCAAAGGTCCCCAATGGCTTTTAGAACAACAATATTTATACTGTCAAGAGGAATTACTGGCCAAGAATAGCAACAGGATAACAGCCAGGTCAGCAGCTGAGACTTCAATAACTTCATAACGCCCCGAGACAGTTGTTCAAAATTATCACTGAAGCTTGCAAGTGAGAGATAATTAACAACTAAATTCTCTTTAATAATTGCCAGGGACACAAGCACATCTCCCCCCTACGCCCAGAGATTTGGAGGGTGGTATTTCTAGGGCAGACCACTCCATTATAGCTGCTGCTATCAGAGTCACTGGAAGTTGTATCCTTGATCTCAGAGGAAATGGCATGGGGCAAAAGGCACATTGCCTGTATAAGAACAATTCTCACTCATCATTTTGCAGTAAGGAAAAATACTACTGCATATTATTTGAAAACAGACCCTTGTTCACCATCTATGTCAGCTTATATCCAAAAGCCACAATATGTGGTACTAAACCCAAGTGCTTATGCCCTGTTTTGGAACAATCTCCACTAATGTTTGCATTTCACAACTCTTCCTGAAACCAGGAGCTAGGCTTAGCAAAACAGAGGAACCAAATCAAGGCTAGTAACATCTCTAGGTCAGCGTGAACTCCATGTGTTCACAATAAGCTCACTGACCTTGTAAGCCCTTCTGGAGGGGCAGGGGAGGGAAGCTGCGAGAGGAGAAACAGCAGTACCAGGGTTTTGCTTTCATTCTGCCAAGCTTCCCTACCTGGGGAAAGACTTCTGCTTTCAAAATAACTGCAACTGAGCTGAAAGACATCTCTAATCTCTACTGCTTAAGCATACAAAGTTCTCCCTCCTTCACACTGTCCTCTTTCAAGTTTAATTCCTACTGTCAATTTGCTAGATGTATTTTTGAATTAGCAGATGTCTTTTCAGAACAAGCACCGTTGCTCTCAGCAAGACACTATCAGCATACTGGGTCTTATAAGCCTCAGAGAAAGTTACTCTACTCATCTTTTTCAACATTCAGCAGACTCCAGCTCTGAAGCATTCTCCCTCTGCTTTGTTGTTCTCTGCCCACACACATGTTGCTACAACCCTATTTAAGACACCACCAGCACACTGCTGTGCTGTAATATTCAGGAGCCTGGCAGGCAGCTTGTGAGGATTTCTGCGACTCGCAGTAACTAAGGCAACCCAGCTTCACACACAAAGGGACACAAACACCAGCATCCAATATGTTCTTCAGGATTTACTCAGTGTCGTCATCTGAAATAAAGCACTGCGACAGCATCACATTAAACAATCCAGTGCTTTTGGGGATGACTCTGGAGCTCTCCAATCACAAATTAGAACCTCTGAGTCCAGTCTTATCTCAGTAAACAGCTAAACCTGCTTTCCTCCAGCAGCCACGTGCCAAGAATGCTGTTGTCCCTGCTCAACTCTGACCCTCCCACCTTTTTAATTTAAACACCAATCAAAAGTTGTTTGTCATGGGAAGAGAACTGTACACACCAGCAAAGAAAGTACATGGAGCACTTTCTCTGGAGGTCCCAACCTCCTTCCTGAAGTGTGCACCTTGTCAATTCTCAACACCTTTAGGAAGGGAGTGAATGTCTCCAACAGAACTTTGAGTGATGGGACTTTCCATTTTAAACTGAGGCAGCAGCACCTTCATTCAGGATAGCCAATCTGTACCTGCAGTAAATCACACTTTATCTCCACGTGGGGCTGCACAGCGTCAGTCACCAACATCACACCATCACACGCAGGATCAGCCAGAGAAATTTGTTTCTACCTCATATCAAATCATAGATTTTAACACTCTCGCTAAGACTGTCAAATCCAGGTGACTTGAAATGCTGTGGACTGAAAACTGCCAGACACAGCTAATGAACCCAAGAACTGGAATCCCCCTGCAGGACACCAACTATGTTTCTCTGCTAGGGAATGAGGCAATAAGGAAGAAATCCATTGTGTGAACTTCCTGTCCACTCTCTTCCCTTCCCAAAACCTCCACAAATACATCAAACATTGCTGACACATAGCCAGAGCCTCCCATTATAAGCTAATGGAAAATGTACAGTAAGAAAGCTGATGTGGCACAGCCACTGTACAAGCCACTTGGAGTAGAGAAATGTCTTTATTTCATTCACGATTTTTGAAAGCTGATGTTAAACTCCCTGGCTACACAACTGACTGTAACTCAAAAACAGGGCATCCTAAAGTTAATATATAATCCCATTACTGTGCACTAAAAAAAGTAAGTCTTTATGGCAGCATCACTTCCAAAACCACACAGCAGCTTTGTAACATTCACAGCTGAAGTGCTTCCAAAGTGGTACGCACATCCAAGGGGCCATCTCCAAAGGCATTTATTTCTTCCACCCAGCACTTAGGAATGCATTATTAACCCTTCTCAACAGTCATCAGGCTGAATTAGATGCAGGGGAAGAAAATACTGTGAGAGCCCATTCAAAATGTACTAATGAATTAAAGCATTAGTAAAGATGAAATTTGTGAACCAAGTGGCACACTGTACATCACCCCCTCAATTCTGACCAGAACTTTTAGGAACCAGTGCTGTACCAGTAGCACCACTATTCCCTCATACACCCAACTTCAGGGCCCTTGTCAACAGTGCTGCAGCACAACACTCTGGCAGAACATGTGAGGAAAAGATGGAGCAAAGCACCTGTATATTCATTTTGGTGTGACAATGACACCGCTCAGCACCGTGAGTTCCTGAGACTCCACTGAATACACACCTTGTAGAGAACTGATCTGAGAAAATATTTCATATTTATATAAAATACTGCCAAGACTCACAGCTCACTTTCACAGGTCTTCCCCAAAGATGACCTCTTGCCATCAAGACCAAAACTGCACTTTCAAGTTGGCTTTAAAAGAACAGGGGAAATTAAGAATGGGGATATTAAATATGTTAACATACACACACTTGCTAGTACAGTCAAGCACCTACTTCTGAAACACCATTACAATATGGAGACACTTTAGTCTGACACCCACCACAACCCAAAACTATACTGGATAAAACCAGTATTATCTTTTCCTCCCTTATTTTGACTCTTGGTTTAGTTTCTGTCTAAGTGTTACTGATGACACAATGCCTCCTGAATCTGCTCCTGCCCAGGCCTGCCTGCAGCTTTGTGAAGCTCTCTGAGGGATTCTGCTTTACCATGGGACCCTGCATTGCACCTGAGAAAGATTCAAAGGACTAATTACAAACATTTTCTCACAGAAACATGCTAAAAGCTTTAGTTGTACTTTGGTGTCATTTGAGGAGACAGCAAAATATATCTAGAAATTCACAAGAGAGAAGAAACTATAACTAAATAACAGTTCCTTGAAAATTACCGATGTTATTTCTATTAAAAATACTAAAAGCAAAGACAAATGCCACATTTGGAAGTAAGGATGCAGGCAAACAGGAGATGTGTACATTCTGGCAGACCTAACATACTGTTGGGTAGTAAACCCATTTCTAGCTGCCAGTAGCAGCTGCAAGTAAACAGAAAGCAGCTGAGTTTTGCCAACAGTACATGGCTGACTAAATCTGTCAATAATCTGATGAAAACCATAGATCTTACTGAAAGGAATTAAGGAAGATTTTTCTTCCAAGCTTGTCTCAGGTTTAATTTTATAATATACATGGGGTGTGTGTATTCCAGTATCCTCTCAGAAGAACATATGGTTTGGTGTAACAACCTTAACGCTGCTTTTATTCTCTTCCAGTCAAAGTTCAAAGGCTAGGAAAACAGTCTAGGAAGTCCAGTTCTTCAGGATTTGAGATTTTTAGGTAGAGAAGTCATCTCGGCCATTAATCAAACACAGTTTAAATGTACTTTTGACTTCTTATTCCTTAACTCTTTAATTACAAATATCCTGGAGACTCTGTAAAAAAACCAGTAGCCTGTAGTCCCCTGCACACACCCACAGACATATTTCATCATGTTTTGTAAGAGACCGATAATGTTCATCTCTAAATCCAATAAAGAATTAATACGTGTACAAGTCTCAAATCCAAAATCACCACAAATGCATGTTATTGTTGAAATTTCTACAGTACTTTCACATAAATATTACTATAGACAAGCCAGTTGTCCTGAATCAAAACTTATCTGACGGTAACAAACTCAATCCGACAATAACACAGCGGCAGAGCATGACAAACACACCTGGAAAACAGAAAAGGCCAGGCAGGATACAGGTATCCTCCCATGCCTTTTGCATATTAATAAGAATCACAACTACTAAAAGTAATAAAAGAGAATTGAAACCAAGAGGTAAAACATGCACAGGTTTCAATGAAAAGAATTAGGCAGAGCTCTCTCCTGCATCTCAAATATTTAAAGCACTTACCTACTAAAGCAGTCATGAAACGGTTCATAGAGAGAGGCTCCAAGTACATTGGTCCCTCATATCCTGATTCCAATTCGCTTCTCACATAATCCCTAAAAAGATAAATGCACAAACTATTATGATCAAACTGATCAGACAAGAAGCAATTTATTCATTCCACACATATGTAACTTCAATGTATGTCACAGCCAATTAACTAAATTACAAAAAGCAATATTAACATTACTGTTACAGCAGCTTCACTGATGGAAGGATCTAACTGAAGCATGACTTTAGCGAGAGCAGAATTATCTGTAATTAGACTCACTGGCAGAGCTGTAAAAATCCTTTGGGACATCCAAGCTGTTCTTCAGACCATGGCCTCAAACTGCTTATTGACAAAGCCTCTTAAGCACCATTCCATTTTTAAGTATCCTTATTAAGTGTTTTTCTTCCTAACAATAATTGCTTTTTCTACCAGCAACGTGTGGAAGAGAAAATTTGGGGGCTTGACAGAGAGGTCTTTCAATTTAATGCTCATAATATTTTGCACCTAACAAGTTCTCTGCACTGAAGTAAAAAACAGGTATGAAGGAAAAGTGACAGTCATGGACTAGAGTCAGGAACAGAGTTGCTATGTAATCCTTTTATCCAACATGATTTAAAAGTGTAGTTCTATCCTGGGAAGCTTAGGGGACCTACTGGATACCCTCAAACTGACAGACCTAATAAGAGTCTGAAAATCTGAAAGGGCATTTGTAATTTCCCCCAAAGAGGGTGGGCTCTGAGGGTGGGCTCTGGCAACCAAAGTAGAAGGTAAGAATTTGAGGAGATTGGGCATTTTCCTGCTGTTGGTGATTATCCATTGGCTCTGTCTTCAAGGTTAACAGATGTAACAGCAACAGAACTCAAATACAAACCTCACACTGAGAGCAAGCATTTTGCACTTTCAGATGATCCTGGAACAGCACAGCAGGAATTCTCCAGTGGCTCCTTAATACCCTGCCATGGGACAGCAGACAGTATTCCCGACCTTTCGCATCCAACTCTCCAGCCCATTTTTATTCCTTGCCCTGCGACCCTTCCTGCTCCACTCCAGGACAACTGCAATTCCACCCGTGTTAGGGCACCACCACCTCGGGCATCAGCAGCACAACTAAGCCTGTGCTTGTATCTGGCTCATCCTGTCCAGCCATTTGTGTCTACCTGCATCACATCCTGGGAACGCCAGACAGACACACTTGATCTGACCCCACATGGAGCTAAGGGAGTCTGCTTGCTCGAGGGGCAGTTCTTTTATTACATGTTTATTTATATCATTAAAGCAAGCCACACATGCTGGGAACAGCTACAGACAAAACACAGCAAACAGGACCGGAAACCACAGCCAATACAAGCATTGCTCTTTTTATTTTAGTGCAGAAATAGCTGCAACTCAGTGGTGGTGAAAGCATTCGCTTCTCCCCAGAAATGTGGAAACATACCCCCCTCCTGGTATTAACTTGCTACCCCCCAAGCTAAGGTATTCGCATTTTCACTTGCAAAAAAAATCTCAGGAATTCAAGACATAAATCTCAAAGTACTAAAACAAACACTTCAAAGCCTGTTCTTCATAGCTGACAACGCTGCCTACTCACGGCAGCTTTTCAAGCGTCATAGTGTACGTGAGGTACGTTGAAATGGGTTCTTCAGACTGCAACCTACAATTAAATACACAAAGACTGAAAGGCACCTAAGACAACTATTCTAGACAGAAAATTCCCCCTTGTTATCAAGCTATAGCAGAACACAAATGCTTTTTTCCCCACCTTCCAAAAGGTGGATTGTATTCCAATAAGGATATAATCTTTGGGACAAAGATTTTTCTATTTCTTTACATCAAATGAACCAGCAGAAAGCACCTTCTCAAAGCATCAACACAAACAAGATAATCCATCAGAGTTACAAAGAGAGAAAAAAGTAACAGAACTTGCAACATGCTGAAGATTACGCTTTGTATTAGCAGTATCATGCTCCATCCTCAAATTTAGGGTGAAAACACTGGCTATTTCTAAGCTGCTAGAAGGAAAGCAGTGAAGACATCAAGTTTCTTCTATATCTGTTAGAAAGCAGGTTACAAAATCATCCAGGATACTAAGTGCAGCAAGATGACCTTACACAACTTGGCTAAGAAACACAAACAAAGCTACACTCACGGTTGCTTCTTCAACACAAGAACGTGTCTGGAGATGACCCAAATTTCTTCGAGCTACATTTCTTGCTGTTGTCTGGTTCAGTCATCTGCACTGAGGTCTGCACTCGGCTGAATTCTCTAAGTAACTCTCAATTATAATTGAGTTTTAGGCCCACCAGCTTGGAGAAGCAATGTTTTAAGATCTCCTAAATTTTTTAAACAGTATTTGTAGATGATGTCTGAATGAGGGAAGTCAAAGCAATGATTCTCTTATTACCCGGACAAGCACAAGGATCTTTTGGCACAGATACCAATCAGAAGATGCCTCGAACAGCTGCAGTGCCATACAAGATGATGAAAAAAACAAGTGCCTGCACTCAATTTTGATCAATTAAAGCTGTATTAATCTGCAGCTTTTACATTTGAGGATTGTTCACTTTACTGCAGCAATGTAAGAAAACAAGAATGCTAAAATCATTATTTACCAGTTAATGAAATGACTGAAACTACATTATTATTTCAGAAAATTTGGATTTAAGAATAAAGCTTCGATCAGACTGCCTGCTGTTCATTTCATGAATGCATTCCCAGTCTCATTTAATCCAACTACTGGCCTGTTAACAGGTATTGAAGGCCAGCCATGACTAATCTTGCTCTACAAAGGTGAAGAGATACAGTGCTTCACACATGATCATTTTTTGTTACTGAAAGTGCAGAAAGGTCTTCTGTTACTAAAAATATGCCTTGTAATTGCTGACATAAGGCACAGTGGTTATCTGACCTAATTGACTCCTATCGCTGACATTTACTTTGGCTGATTAACCTCCACTGTCAACAAACACACTCTCACAGGTTTCTAATGTCTACAGAAAACCTTAAAATTGTGTATTTTAAGTCTGTCCATAAGAAGCAATTTAGTCTCTTGCTCCCCACCTTCTTGTCATTTAAAGTTCTGCGAGGTTCAACACTTGGAATACAATCATAACAAAATTACAAAACATGAAATAAGACAATTATATGGACTCCATTTTTTAGCCTCAACAGTGTGTTTAACTGCATCACCTCCAATCTCCATAACTGCATAATTTATTTTCCCAAGGTTTTTAGCTGGAAATGGGTAAAAGAAATGTGATTTTTTTAAGCAAGACATTTGTGCAACTACATATAAAATAAAACCAGCATCCACCTTGTCAGGAGTGGCAGGACTGTGGTAAACTCATTTACTTGGCTGAATTCTTTCAACTGTATTCTTTTGGATGAGCAGTTTGGCTTAGCATGAGTTAGCTAAAGTTGCTGGAGTCTTAGGCCACAAGCTGCAAACTCCCACCTACAAAAGTCAAACTTATCTTGAATTTCTGCTCACTTACACGAAGGGACGCCCTGAGACCACTGGGAACTGCAAGATAAGGAAGTCACAACTACCAGCAGAACCTGCAACCCAGCCAGATAAAAGCAGCTAACACCCACCTGGAGATAGAGTCCTACAGGGAACAAAAAGACCCAAACCAAAACCCACCACTGGGTCAAGAGGTGTGTGCAAAGCACATGAAGAGTGTGTGAAGAAGGGGTGGATAGACTGTAAGGGTATAAAGGCCCAGGGATTTGGGTGTTCTGGGTCCCTGGCTGGAGGCACCCAGCTCAAGCTGTTCCTATTGCTGTGTCACTGAATTATTAAACTAATTTTTCTGGAATTAGAGTCTGGAGACTCTGCTGTGGGAAACCTGGGGCAAATAAATTTTGGGACTTTAGGCCACCACCTTCACATCCTCTCATCTCCAAATATCCAACTGCTGGCATCGGGTGAGTTCACCTGGGACCTTTGGAGCAGGAGGCATTGAAGGGTAAGTGTTAAAATTCCTTAAGCAGATTTGGAGAAAGTACTGCAGGGGGTTTGAGACCCCTGCTGTTGCAGCTCACTTATGGGTGTGCTGCCTGATCAGCAGAAGGCTGCATATAGAAAGGGGGTTTAAGTTCCACATTTGAAGGAGGCTCAAGTCCCTCTTAGCACTGGGAAATATAATCCTTTAGATAAAAACTGTTGGCCAAGTCTGAGACTAAGACAGGATTCAGCTGCACCTACACTCCTCTCTGAGAAGGAGTTCAGAAAGCAAGGGGATTCTTTCTGAACCTTGTGATTCAACAGGAAGGTCTCCCTAAAAGTATTTTTTATTGTTTTTTCTTTCTTCTTTCTCAGTATAGAAAAGGGGATGCCCTTGGCTGAAGTACAGCAAAACTGGGAAAAGATTTATGGTACAGCTCAATTATCTGAAAGGCACACACTGGCCTTGTGCCAGGAGGAATGGCCATATATTACTAGGACAGCTGGTGGGGGCCCCAGGAAATTTGGCCACTACATGGAACTTTCAATCAATTAAGATTCACTTATTTACGACAACGCTTAGAGGATAAAAGCCCTGGACAAATGCATTACTGATTTAGGGAAAGAAAATTAGATACACAACTCTCATGTCAAACGAGTGGTGAGTAACCATCCAGCTAATGAATGATGGCACTAGGAAGAACTGATACTCTGAAGGGATGAAGTGGGACAGCTCCCTACTCTTGGTGCTGTTAACCCAGATGACCACAGCTGCATGGCTAAGTATAAAATCAATGTATGACCCAGTGTGGTATGAAGTTAACAATATTAAATGGGAGGAAGTTTGTGTAGATTTTTATGGGCTGGGTGACCAAACCTCTATAAAACCCCATGAAGGAGCTCTCGTTTTTTGTTGTGAATCAGATAGAGCTCATGATCCAGCTTTAACAGAGAAACCCAGCAAGACCAAAGTTCATTGCCCCAGTGCTACTAACTGCTGCTTAATGTTCAATTCCAGCTGTTGTGTGTAGTTGGACACCAGATTTCAAGCAAACAGAATATATGTTAATGTGACCTGTGAAAAATAATTAACTTGATACCAAACACTGTCTCACTGCCCAACACAACATGCTTAGCTACATCTCCACCTGATCCCACAAATTTCTGAAATCAGCACTGGCTCTTAATTGCATCCAGGCACAACTGCAGACACAATCTACAGTAGCCAAAACTGTAAGAGAAGGGGAATGGGGTATCTCTCCTATTGAAATTTAAAAAAGAAAATCTGGGAAAATGCAACTGATTTGGAAAGAGAATTCCAATTGTGGTGGTATCCAGCCAATTTCCCATATAACTGCAGCAGTAATTAGGCCACAGCTTTTGTCTCAACAATATGCAACACATCCATATTATACCACACACCCAATCCCTGCATTAGGATTGAATCACAATAGAACTGCACTCTATCCTCTAGAACAGAGAATATGGGCCCAACAAAACAGTATCAAATGGCAGACTGTCAGTGTTGATGAGTGTGTTGTAGGAGAACAACAGGGAGTTATTTGTGAAAGCGAAACCATCAAAGCCCAAGACATTTGTTTTGACATGGAACAAAATGTCTGTCACTTGAAATACATTTTGAAGAAACCCCTGAAACTGTACTTGTATATGTTGGAAAAGGATTTGCTCGTGTAAGAACTCTGCAGTCTTATGTTTGTAAATAACAGCACTTCAGGGACAAATAATCACTCAATTATTTCCAACTCTAATAACACAGTAGGATGCAATTTTAATTATTCAGCTCCTATTATTTTCTATCAATGGTTACAGTGCAATTATACATAAGCTGAAGATTTATTACTTGCCCCATTGGAATGAATCCTTCATTGGTGAGGAAGCTCCTAAGCACAATGACCTGTATCAACTATTAGAAAGTGTATGAAACAATGGACAAAAAACTCTAATCACCATTCATTGTGATGCAGAAGAGATGCATCGTGTCATGAAAAGAGGGAAGAAGAAGGGAGAACAATGCTGGGAAACTCTCTTTGGGCAGTCACCAACAGCAAGCAACAGGAATCTATAATCAGATGCTCCATCTAGTAGTGACCTGGTTTGCTCCGACTATATTGTGCCTGTTGCTTGTAACAACATATGTGAGACTAAGGGTCATAGTTAAAGGCCCTGAAAGACTTCATAAGTTCCTTTTGACATCTTAGCAGGAATGCTTAATAAAAGCAATGGGAGGACTGTTGTAAATTAGGATTAGTTGGTTGAATTCTTTCAACTGTATTCTTTTGGATGAGCAGTTTGGCTTAGCATGAGTTAGCTAAAGTTGCTGGAGTCTTAGGCCACAAGCTGCAAACTCCCACCTACAAAAGTCAAACTTATCTTGAATTTCTGCTCACTTACACGAAGGGACGCCCTGAGACCACTGGGAACTGCAAGATAAGGAAGTCACAACTACCAGCAGAACCTGCAACCCAGCCAGATAAAAGCAGCTAACACCCACCTGGAGATAGAGTCCTACAGGGAACAAAAAGACCCAAACCAAAACCCACCACTGGGTCAAGAGGTGTGTGCAAAGCACATGAAGAGTGTGTGAAGAAGGGGTGGATAGACTGTAAGGGTATAAAGGCCCAGGGATTTGGGTGTTCTGGGTCCCTGGCTGGAGGCACCCAGCTCAAGCTGTTCCTGTTGCTGTGTCACTGAATTATTAAACTAATTTTTCCTGGAATTGGAGACTCTGCTGTGAGAAACCTGGGGCAAAGAAATTTCTCTAACAAGGATTTTGGTTTTTTAAAGCTGACATCTCTTTCTTCCATAAACAGATGGTATGTTATTTCCACCCAAATTGCCAGGTTAACATGCTACATACAAACCTAGCATCATCTCTGATGCTCCAAGTATTTACAAATACTAGCTAATCCATCTTTACACATCAAGGTAATTCTCAGTTCTGCAGGCAAGGAAACAAACATTTAAGAAATGAAGTCACTTGTCAAGGTCACGTAGACCTGGAAGTCTGAAGTTAGAGTTTAACTATAAAATTCAGATGATCTTATTCCCAGACTTGCAGATGAACTGCAAGCTATTTCTGGGGTGGAAAAAAAGCACTGAGAATTCTTTCAACAGCTCAGAATTTCCAGGACACTGCAGAGTCACAAGTGCCAGCTGATTCTGGTCTTGTTCTATAATTTGCACTAACCAAACTGGCCTCAGTATGAGACCTCTTCATCGGTCTTAAATAGCATCCCAACTGGTAGTGCATGCAAGCAAGTCTCTGCAAGTTTTCAGCTCTAAGCAGAACTGCCAACAAAAAACATGAAGGAACAGTTTGCACATGTAACTACTGCATGTTTGTTATGATCAGGCTGCTAAATAGAAACACCAGTTGGAATTGGATAGTTTTGGCAATAAAAGGACGGGCTCCACCAACAGATTTGTCTGTTACATTTTACTATTTTCAATACGAAAACTAACGGGATTCAAAAATTCTTTTGTAAAGCTATTGCAAGTGCCATTCCCCACATATGATTCTCTGATTATACAAAGGCTGCTGCAGAGAATCCCTGGCACTGTGCTTCCTTCCAAACCAAATCGGCCTGATGTCTAGGGAATGGGTAAGCTCACTCAAAAGTGTTAGCAACTACCTTTGCTTTGCAAAATACCACGGGAATACTGCTGGACTATTAATTAAATATATTTTTTGTGCCAGTTGATGCAAGATTTAATTAAAGTCTTTATTAACTCACTCCAGAAGCACCAAATAGAGAAAGCTTACTATGAACACACCGAACAGTCCAAGCAATAGTTATCAAACATGTTACAATGATGCCTGTGAAGTCCCAAACCTCACAAAGCAACAGAGGTGAGAATTCCTATTACATAGAAACACAAACAAAAAGGATATTAAAAGCAAACACAGTGCTATCTATCCCTTCAAGTATCAACCAAATGCATATCATTTCCCTTTCTTATAAAACATTTAAAGATCCAGAGTGGCATATAATATACCTCTCTGGCTGTAAATATTGTGGACCAAAGCCCTGTGTCTGACGGGCATTTGTTACTAGCTTCATTTTTATTTCAACACAAGTTCTCAAATAATGTTTAGTTTGCTTTTTCTAATAAGTAAGCCTTCAACCCTATAAGAAACAGCCACAAACTCCATCTATAATAACTCAGGACTCCCCTGAGGATGATAAAAATCCCTCTTTCCTTCCTACTGAGGCAATAAGAGGCCATAATTCCTCTCTTGGACACTCATCGTTTCAGGAAACCATTAACTGTAACTCTGACAGCCACAACAGTGACAAGTCAAGTTGCCACAAAACCTTCATTAACAGTCCCCTGAACTGCAACATACGAAGCAAGAGACATTCCAACAAATGCTTTGGAACAATAATTTTGATGTAGAAATAACAAAACTATCACTTCCCTTAAATCAATTGAAAGCACATTTTTAAATGTTTCCCGTCGGCAGGCACCAAACTAAGTCAGGCTCAAGACTATATTTTCAAAACTTCCCCAGTAAAGCCTTTAATGTGATGGCACTTGCTTTGGTTCCAACTAGACATCGTGAGAGTTTACACTGGCTTTCAACAGATCTAGCTGTGGCCAAAGAAAGGTGGTTCACTTTGTCTTGTTTGATGCAGAGTTCCCCAGCCTCTCGCTCTGCATTTTAGATCCCAAACACCTGTCTGTTAAAATATATTGCACAAAGACAAATTTAAGAATAAATCCCACTATTACTCTGCTTTTACCATCTTCCAGATCCCTATTTGCTCTCCAGGTGCCAGGGAACTACAAGTAACATCCTGTCTGCTTTGTAAAACTCCCCAGTGCTGAAAGCATGTTAGCTGAGCCATTGAGAAACTCAGATTATTGCATCAGAGGCCACATTTAGTCTTGTGGTAAGTGCTTTCTTTCCTCAAATTAGTGGACATTATACTCAAAATTCCTGGTGTATTTTCAATGACTTAAAAGAACTACTTGACTGCATATTTAGTTCCACAAACTTTTCCAACACAAAGAACAACAAGATATATTTAGGCATTGGACATAGAAAAACAGCCTCCACAAAACCATTTATAGAAGATACTAACAAAATAACAGTTAATTTTCTAATTCCCAAACCAAGCTAACAAAATGAATCCATTTATTCTTACCTGGAAATTTGGTGCCCAGCATAAAGCAGCAGTGCAGTCAAAAAGTACAGGTAAAGCTGAACCAGGTGTTGCCTTGGTAAAGTTAGCAGCACAACACTTAAGATGTAACCTGCAACAAAAAGCAGACGTTGATATTTCAAAAAATACTATCTAACCCCAATTTTCTTAAAATATGAACTAACGCTCAAAACTATTCAGATCTCTAACACCTTTGTTTTCATTTGGCTTAAATTTCACTTACCTACATTTTCCTCTCATCAAAACTCAAAGCACACAAAATACCTTCCCCTTTTTCCTTCTTTCTCCATGACCAGAAACAGCTTTACCAGCTTCTGTAAGATCACATCTACATGTCAAGAAGGGGACTTGACCCACAGTATTTTAACATGACAATGAACATAACCTGTACAACAAAGAGAAAACAGGCCTAGGTCTCCATCTTCTTCCAAGTGAAAGCAACTTTCAAACACAGGACACACAGAACACTTTTCCATGCTGATTAGCATGACACATTTTAATTCTTCCACTCTGTGGCTTGCAGACTCTTTGCATGTCCATAATTTGAGATAGGGACACACGGCCTGTACCTCATACATCACTGCTGCATAAATCAAGGACAAGAACTGGCACAGGCTAGGATTTGTAGGCATTTATACCAGCAGTTCCTGCACTTCTTGTTAGCATTTAGTGAGACTGTGGAAAAACACACGATGTGGATACAGCTTTACTCTGACCATGGCTGCTCAGCAGACTCTCCAACAAGCAGAACACTGATTTTTTATCATGCCTGCTCTCATTTGGATACTCAAAGCAGTACTTTGAAGTCCACTTCCTAACTGGATGGCACATGTCCACACTCTTCCCCAGATAGGTTGCAGGTCAAAACCCCAGCACATGGTGCCTTTACTAATCTTTATTTCCGAGCTCTCCATCACAATGCAGTGCCCTCATGCTGCGTCTGAAGGTCAGCTCAAGTGCCTGGCACTGAAATCCATTTAGGAAAACAACCCAGCAACAGCCAAGAACTCCCCTGAAGCTAAGAACAGAATGCTATAGAAGAACTCACCCTGACCCTTACAGCTACACTAGTCATGTTACATTTACAGTTTCATCCATCTATGCAGCAACATGAGGCACAGTCTTTTTTCCTGAATTAATTTATACCCTGAGCTTTTTAAATAATGCAACTCTAGATTAAGCACTCATGAGCAGTGACATAACCAGCTACTATAAAGCAGCTTGGGAACACAGCATGTTCGAATATTTGAAAAAGATACTATGTCAGAGTCAGTATTTATGCAGAAGTACTTGAAGGCTGCTTAGTACCTGCCATGTTCAATAAGCCACCTCTGTAAAATTCTACCAACAGTTTGGTCTTCAAAAAAGTATCTCGCAAGATGCTCCTAGAAAAGGCATCAGGCCCACAGGATGCCAAGAAGAGATCAATTCAGGTAAGACAGATGACAGGAGTGATGATAAGACAGACAAAGCCTATTTACTTACCTTTTTTAAATACCAATATATAATTTATGTACTTAACATTAAAGATAACTTTTCGAGTACCTTCATGAAGTGGATATGACAAGTTGCACATTTGTCTGAGGATGTGTCTTTTCAAAAGCTGAAATAATTGATAGTTTCTTTTATTACAATGAATTATCATACAAGTCACTAGTTTCTGTACAGTATCACTTTGACCAGAGGGCTGGAGCACCTCTCCTTTGGAGACAGGCTGAGACAGCTGGGGCTGTTCAGCCTGGAGAACAGAAGACTCTGGGAAGGCCTCACTGTAGCCTTTCAGCATTTAAAGGGGGATTATAAGAAAGATGGGGACAGACTTTATAATAGAACCAGTAATGATAAGACCAGGAGTATTGGTTCTAAACTAAAAAAGGGTTGATTTAGATGAGATACAAGAAAGAACTGAGTGTGGTGAAACACTGGAACAAGTTGACCAGAAAGGTTGTGGATGTCCCACGCCTAGAAATATTCAAGGTCAAGCTAGAGGGGTTCTGAGCAAGCTGATCAGCTGCAGATGTCCCTGCTCTCATTGCAAGGGGGTTGGACCTTTAAAGGTCCCTCCCAACCCAAACCATTCTATGGTTGTATAATTTTTATTTTAAGCTTTTTTAAGGGGGCTTGAAATACAGCACTACAGATTTCCTTCTAGCAACTGTTTTATACAGAGCAGATGTTCTACATCATCCATTTTCTTAGCAAACACCTGTATTTTATGGAATTCCCGTTCTTTGTTCAGCACTTTTCATCTACCAAATACACAAATGACAAGAGCAGGAACTCCTCAGCAGTCTCCATGAAGACATTTAACAAGCCTGCACCACACCACAGCCTCATGAGCTGGATCCAGCACCTCTCACACCATCCCCTGACATTCTTCCACCTCATCTCTGCTGCATTCACTTCCTTCCCTTGATTCCTTACTGAGGGACAATTCTCCCTGCGAAACAACCCACAGCCATTTATCATTCCAGCACGTGAGTCAAATCTCTCTAAACCTCTCCTTCTCACTGTAGCCCATGACTCACCTTCAGGTGAAGAACTAAGTGGAGTTTATTATGCAGTCTTTTATTCTTCAATTATTCTATAAATAGTCTTAGAACACCTGTTTACTGTATCTCTATTTAAGCTCTGCCATTTTCTTTACCTTATTCTATCACATGAAAGTCTGCTTCTTGGCCACATGATGATGTATCTGAGTGATGGCAGGATCATTTCTGTAAGACATTTTAGAGGGCAGTAACTGCACTCTAACACAGACAAGTTAGATGAAAGGATTTTAGAGGTCACTGAAGTTCATTCTTCTCTACATGATCACAACTTTAACCAAAATAGTTAGGATCCTTCAGGATAGACTGAAGGAGTAAAAAAAAAAAAAAAAAAAAAAAAAAAAAAAAACAAAAATAAAGTCTAAATACAAATCAGAAGATGAGAAGACAACAGTCACTGTGCCTTCTAACCAGCTTCCAGACAGCACAGATGCTCATAACACTGTGCAGGGAAGCAGCACAAGACAACCAAGGTTACTGCAGAAGCCTGAGCAATGAACTCCACCACTCACAAGTTTGGGCCGGAATTTAAATGTTCCCTTTGAAGCAGCCACTTGGTCTAATTGTTAGATTTTGAAGAGGGGGAGAGCAATAGACATTTGCAGTAGTCCCCATTCACTCTTATTTACAATTCCCTCTTGTGACTTGATAAGAGGGAGATTTCAACACACTTCATACTGCAATATTTGCATTTTTACTGCAGAGGCCCTATTCCCAAAGTGGTACCAACCTCATTTTTATCGACAACGCCTCTGCCAAAAAAAAGGCAAATAATTCACTACCAAACCATCTCATTGCAGAAGAAAAGGAAGACAAGCTCAAATTCAGTAATATTCTATTCCCTTTGTTCTCACCCAGACAAATGATGTAATTAGTGTATGGCGTAAACAAGATTCCACTTTAAAAAAAAAAAAGGAAAAGGAAATGAAATTTCTCACAGCAGTTTTCTCATCCACCTCCTCTGTCAGAAGAAATCCTGATGCTGAGAACGTATATCCCTTTGGAGAGAGTCCCCACACACAAGGATTTACAGATTGAGAAACAGTCATTTTGCTGGGCAGCCTTTAGACATGGGTTAAAAGTAACTAAAGCTCACTTCCATCCAAAGCTTTCTGAGCTCTGTGTCTGCAGTGAGCACTCTGCTCCCTCGATTTAGGCTGTGCTATTTTTGCCCTTGGGACTTGGTGTATTGTCTCTTTTAACTCACCGAGTACATCTCTGCTTCAGGGTAAGCAGCAAGCTCAGAGAAGCACAATTCCTGCCTCAGTAAAGAAATGGGTTTAACACATGTTAAAAAAAGAAAAAAGACAAGACAGAATAATCTCTTTCCTGAATACATTCATAGTGCCCTGGTGCCAGGCCAGCAAGAAAGAGACTTACACCTTTAGGCTTCCAGCTCTAAGGAGCACTACAGAAGACATACTCAGCCAACCTTAAAAATACACAGATCTCCCACTCAGTTCCTATTCAAAAGCACGAGGAAACAGAGAACTTCTACTGCCTCTTGTGAAAGATGGTGCAGATTTAGGCCCCACCAGAGAAAATAAACTGTGAAAATAATACTAAGCAGAAAAGCAAAGTTAAACCTTGCTGGACAAGAATGCATGCATTAACTGGCTCACAACCTCATTTACGACTTGTTGATTCAGCTCAATGAAAACCTCTGGCTGTGCAGTGTTCATTGTTACTGTGAGCAGCAGCTCACACATTGCCTTTCAGCAGTCTCCCTCCATTTGTGCACCACCAAGGTGTTTCCCAGCTTCTCTCACCTAAATTACCTCTCTGCCGACTCAGGAGTCTGAGGTTTATCGACTGCACACAGCAGAGGCTTCTGGAGCATGATCAAAGTCGCAACTCATCCTCTTTATTAAACACTTTAGTGCTCATTTGCATGATTACAGATCCCTTGCGTCCACTTCACATGATTACTCAAAAGTTTCCTGCACGTTTAGTCTAAAAATGAGAACTTTGCACATCAAAGACTTTATAACATTTCTTAATAAAACCACACCAACTCTTGCAGTGCCAGAAAGTAAGAGCACAATTAATTGGATTCTACTGGAAAAGAATTTGGGGGGCCCTAACTTCCCACTTGCTCATATCCTGTGAGGATAAAGGGTCCATCTTATCATGACTTGCACAGTCATGCTGCTGTGAAGCAGCAAATCTTGAGCCACAGACAGCACCACAACATCCATCCCTCCTGGCTCAACACAGGATCAGTGCACTGCTGAGTTAGTCACTTCATTTTGGCCAAATCCTTCACTCTCCCCATTTCAGTTTATTCAGATTGGCCACAACATGAAAGCACCACGACACTTCTGAAAGTGTGGAGCTGGCAGAAGTATTATAACAACAGCCGGCACCTTTATTTTCAGTGTGTCTAATTCTCAGGATAATCAATCACCAAACTGGTTACACTACAATTTACACAGAGATTTAATAAACTGTCAATGTCCACATCATCTGTCTCAAGAGTGGATGATGTTTAAAAGGTACACTTTAGACCTTGGGGTAGTTAAATACATGATGCACAAGTTACCAGGAAGATTCTGTGGCCCCTTCCCTGCAGACCCAAGTTCAAGCCCAGAAGGAACCCCAACAGCCACTTATTTTTAAATCACATAAAATGGGAGACAAAAAGCTCTTGTACACCCTCAATTTGTATTAATCATCATTTGAAGGGTAACTCAGACGGGGGTCTTCTGAATTGACTGGGACAGCTGTGCTGTTCTTCTGAGAGGGAGAGTCGTTCATCTGCTCTGTTACAGAAGGCAACGTCCTACGGACCCTCTGCCACCACACAGAGACACCCCTCCTGCATCAGAGGTGACTCCAACACTTGGCTCATGCAAAATCTGCCCCTCAAATCAACCCAGAAGCCAAGCCATTGAGAGAGCACGACACAAAACCCCCTTGGGCTTGAGCAGCCACCAAAGCACCAGAAGTGCCACCACCAAGGGCAGCTTTCACCCAGCCTGTGTCACTACTGCTACCTGAGAGCCTGTTCCAGGCAGCCACACGTGTTGCAGGCTTTATGACGTGTTGCATTTTTGGGGAGCGATGTTTTCACTTGACAGTGCCAAGGCACACCTCTTCCTCACCCTCCCACTCAGCCAAAGCTCCTGAACAAATGTTATTCACTGCAATAAGTGCTCTACTTGAAACTAATGTGGCAAATACTTTGCCCTTCAGAAAATGATGGAAAATTAGTTCTAAACTGAGAAAGCACACAAGGAAATTAGTATTTACTCAGTCATGGCACAGTACAACTGTAAACAGAGATCAGAAATCCTGTTATCAACATCTGCACATCTCAGTGAAAATAATGCCAACAAAACAATTTACTCATTACAGGGGTACTGCCAAAAACAGCTGTTTCTTGAATTTTTAAATGCATAACAGATTGGGCACTCTAAGTATAAATAATCCAAGAACTGAGTTCCTTACAGAGATTTGCAGTATTGTCTGACCAAGTAAAATAGACTTTTGGTTCTAGTTCTGCCATATGATTCAGAGGCTGTTTCTATAAGACAACATAGCTAATGATTAGAGCTCTGGGACTAACGGCAAGCACGGAGATCTTCCAGAGAAGTGGAAAAGAACACAGAAGTGGAACCATAAAAATATAAAAAGCCACAATGTATTCTAAATCACTAGGACAAACTGCCATGCTGTCATGAGGCTGGTACTCAGAGCCAAAAATTTTAAGCATCTCCTTTTGAGAAGACTGCTAGTGGCTTCCTTTTATTTTAAATAAGAAGTAATGTGGGTTGCCAAAAAGAAATACCAGCTTTATATAGAAAAGTTACCTGAAAGTATACACATGCTTAGGAAAAGCCTACAGCACTAAGGGAACAGTACAGGAATCGGCAGCCTCGAGTTGGAAAATGAAAAAAGGATGTGTTGGATTTTGAGCACAGCACACTCTGCCTCCTTCTGTGTCCACCAACTGCAGCATGAACTGCATTTTATCCAAAAAGAAAATGAGAGGACATAAGTAATTATTTTAAGAAATGAAGACCAAGTCCACGTCATAAAACTGCATTTGGTTCAAAATAGCTACAGTTTAAAATAAAATAGTAACACTCAGAAAATAGTTCTACTACCCATTTATCTAAATGGTGTTGGCAGGAGAGAGACAGAAGACATGGGACAGCAAGCCCAGAAATGCTGAACCTGAGCAGCACCTCATCTTTGTATGCATTAACTGCATTTACACATTTACTCATATCCTCTTCTCACGTTTTAGGAAATTTGTTTCTGTAATGAACCAGCTTCTTTCTTCTCACACTGAAGCTTCACTTGGCACCTCTTACTGTGTTTGTACCAAGGTACCATATCTTTCCTCTTCGAAGGGAACACAAGAAAGCAATGCAAACAAAAGATCTTCTACTTAAAGCACAAGAGCTTAAAGAACAGCGAGCAGACCAAAGTGTGCAGTCAGCAAACACCCAGGGCAGGAAGTTCAGGAGGTTTCTCCTCCCTCAAGCCCCTTGGTAAAGGCAGCATTCAGAACAAGGAGCTCACACCTAGCAAGTGATGTGACCAACAGATTAAGGTATTAACCACACAGTTCAAGAAACTGATTACAAACAGGGTTGTGACAGATGACACACCTTCCACCTATTCCAAATATTTAAATAGTTTCCTTACCTGTTTTTTCCCTGAGAGTTTTTTTTTTGCCACGACAAATACAGTTTGGGATAGAAAACTTCTCTATTTTTACTCTTAAGTAAGAAAAACCCTGTATTTAGTGCAGTTCTGTGTCCCTAGCATGACAGTGACATAAATTCCAAGTCTGACTAATTACAGGTTAAGCTCATGACTCTTCTTTTTCCATCCAGCTCAGAGTATTTACCAGTTAGCACAAACAGTATCACTTTGCCCTTCACAGGAGGAAATTATGTGGTTTCAACTGTTTCCACTTTCTTCATCAAAGGAATAAAAAAAGAAGTATCTGTTTTCTCAGAGCTACTCTACAGCACAGAAGAAAACACAGAAGCAGTGTCAGTCTACCCTACACAGAGGTTTGAGATAAAAGCCATTTTTGTTAGCACAGATCTTTCATGAACAACAGGCTACTTTAAATTTATACAAAATTATTTCAACGAAATCCTAGTGAAACCACATTATACCTACAACAGTTGTGGTCAAAAAAATTGGTTTGCTTTTTAAGCTTCTTTCCCCCCTATCTGTGTATGAGGTAACAGACAGAATATCAACTGTCAGAATTATATCTGGTTACACCGCCCAACTGCACACGTTATCACACTCTACTCCTCAGCCTGCCTGGATGGGTTACCAAAACAACTAAATAGGATGACTTGGAGTATTTGGGAGAGAGTCCTGGGACTGCAGTGTCGTTGACCAGACACTCCTGAACACTCCAGGAAGAACTACAGAATGCTCACAGATAATATTTGAAAATAAGGCAAATAATTCAGGGTTTTTTCAATAGTCTTAGAAGAAAAGAGAAAAACATATGTGCATGTACATATTTTAGTGTATTTAAACAGGCCAGGTTATAGAACCAAACCTTCCATGTCACTCCTTTCAGAGGGCAAAAGAATTTTTCCTATTTTAAATATAATTTCTGATTGTATAGCACCTGTATGTGCACGTAAATTTTGGCTGCAATCCCACTTTAACCAATACTTGCCAGTTTTTACAGATAGCCAGGAGAAATAGCAAACTAAAAGCAATTTCATTCAAAGCATCTCTAGTAATTTTAAATTAAGTTTTCAATATATCATCTGGCAAGTCTTCCATAAGATGTACCAAAAATATTTCCAGGTCTGGGTTTGATCAACCAAGTTTTAAGCTTGAGGCAACCCTGTGACCAACAAGCACAAATTTCCATGTACGTAGAACAAAAATTTTTCTGCCAGAGACATTCCAAAATTGTTTAAATAAGTTTGATATTTGTCTTTTTAAACAGACTTAAACCTAAAAAAGTTTTCACAAGTGAAAAACAATTTTCATGGTAATTCTATAAGGTAATTCATATGCAGGAAAACAGTATTATAAAATAAAACAACAGAACACAAACTTTATACAGCAGTGCACACTGAAGACTAACACAGGCCTTTCACACCTGCCTAAACAGTAACCACAGTGACATCTGACAACGTTCATAAACAAAATTACTTTGCAAATTATCTTCTTACATTCACCAATTCTAACCAGAACTTTATCTCTTCTGTTTGCATTGCTTTGCTTTATGCATCTTTAGTTACATTTCATGCAGCTGAACTTGCTGTTGAGCAGTTATCAGGACTGAATATTTTCCTCCACTAAAGCAGATAAGGGCTGTTTCATGGAAAGATATGAAAGGGAAAAGTTGTTTCAAAGAACAAATTGCATCCTGCAGGCTTTTATTATACTCCCAGTAGTGTTAACTGGAATGTGAATAGCACTGTAAAATACATCACTTCATTTAATGCATTAAAACGGAAAAGATACTCCTGTAACCCCCAGTTCTGAGCAAGCTTCCAACTCTGCCTCCTTAGTTCCAGGAAAAGGTTCACTATATCAAGATTGGTAGAGTTTATTAATTTTTATAGCTCTCTAATCAAATTGTTCCTTGTGCATCTGCTTGAGATAGATGCACCCAATTTCCTCAGCTGCTGGAAGGACTTCTATGAGACAGTATCTTACACTGCCTATATGGGAAATTCAGTGATTGTTTGATATTGCAAAGCTGCCACAGCTTTTGCTGATACTGTGTTTCCTAACTGCAAATATGAACAGAGGATTTTTTCCTAAATAAAACAGATTAGCATGCTGAAACACATTGACAGCAAATTGTTATTTAAATTATACACTGGCAGTTAATTTTCCCCAACGTATCTTCAAAGAAGCTTAATTCCCCAAACTAGTGGAAAAGTACTTTGTTTTCCTTACAAATCCAATTTATATATTTTGATATGTCATTTTAATTAATGTTATACTGTAAACTGAAGCAACTACATTTATATAAAATGTCATGTAGGCATGCAAATTGATTTAGCCCTGACTTACCCTGACAAAGCTTATAAAAAAAAAACAAAACCACCAACCAAGGGATTGAAACAAATCAATTTTATCTGAAAAGTACCAGCAAAGTTTTGTCACTAAAAGCTGTCTGAAAATCTTTTAAAACAGGCAACTCTTTTGACAATTTAGAAGCTCTTCTTGTTCAGCAACTACCAGGTAGAAAAGTACAGATACTCAGTATCATAAAAGCAAAAGTGAAAGAACTGCTGAGTGATTGTGCACCAGCACAAAAGCATTCCCTGTACGAGAAGTAAAATAAGAATCCTTATTTAGTACTAAAATAGCATTTAGGTAAGAAATACTTTGGTAACAATACTCACCCTCTCTGTAGCACTTTCAACATACTTCAGTGAGGGCAAGATTATCAAATGACTATAAAGATGGGCTACGTGACAGCTGGAAATTACCCACTGACATCCTGAAAACCTACTGCACAACTGCTGGTTCTGTGTTAGAATCTGATCTGAGAAACTGATTCCTCAAAGGTACATGTGCTTATACAGGTGCATGGGAAAGCCAGCTGTAGTTACATGTCACCTGGTCCTGTGTCGCATTCCAGCACCAAAGAGGTCCTCTCCCACAGACACAGGGAAAGGGCACAGAACTGTGACACCAACTTTTAGCACTGCAAGTACATTGTAATCCCAGCACAAGTATAGTGCAGTCATAACAAAGAAAGCTGCACATATTTTCAATGCAGTAAATAATTTGCAGACATTTAATAGATTAAAAAAAAGAGAAGTCACATGCACAACACTTGTGCAGTCAGGACTGAAATCAGGACACGCTACTTCAAAAACCCACAGTTCTCTAACTACTTAACTAGAGTGTGTTTCCTTTAGCTGACTGCAGTGCACCTTTATCCTCCAAACTCATCTACAAGGAAGAAACACTGTAGAGTGGGAAGATTATATGCTATCCATTTCTCTCCAAGCCAGGTAGTGTTCAAGCAAATGCTCACTGACTATCAACCTCAACAGCCTGAATCCAATCTCTAATTAACCCCATGTGCAGATGAATCACATTCTCACCTGGAGAGCAGGTCCCAGAACATCAATCCTTTCATCTCCTAAAAACACACATTTAGCATTCCAGAGCTAGACTTTCAGGCCAAGGTTCAAACCTCAGCTGCCTGAGCTGAGTTAATAATTTCATCCATTTATCTGCAACACAAGGACTTGTTACCTACTCGAATCCACTCACACCACACAGATGGCTCATAAGGTTGAAAACTGAAATGACAGATCTGTGCAGCAGATGAAAGCTAAATGTCTGGTGCTGTGGTTAGTCCAAACCAGGCCACCTTTTTCCCTAGTCCCTTGTTTAATGCCAGTAATGTTATAATACTTCTTGTCTGCACAGCATGTCACAGCAGCTTCCTCATCAGTCAGACACAGGCCAAAGTCACCGTGCTATTCTTTCAGGGCCTCAGCTGTGTTTCCAAACACCAGATTTACTCTATTTACATGTCAAGGCTAAATAGCAGAGTTCAGTAGAAAACCCTGGACAGGATTTCTTTATTGCTAACATAAACTGTTCCTTAGGCAGAACTGTAATGAATATATTAGCACGTTATTCATTGTTATCAGTACATTAGCACGCTATTACCAAATTCTTAAAATTCTTTTATTAAGGAAAAGGGTATTTAGTACAGTGGTGTTTTCTCTTTAACAGATGTATACTTACCCACATAATGCATATTAAGGGCCAAGTACTTGTACTGGAAGAGAGGGTTGTTGTGCAGGCTACTTCTTTGGATCTGCTGGAAGAATGAGCTGACATCCCATCTGTACAAGACATCCAACAGCATGATGCTCGGGACCCTCAGGGCCACGTTTAATACTGCCTCCAACTTCTCCTTTGCAGCCATTCTCCTCCCTTTCTGTGAATTGGCAGCAGACTGGAAATAGCACAAGAGAGAGAAGAGTAATCAGATCAATCCCACTGTACAAACAGCCATTAGGCTTTGTGATAGTATGAATGGGGCTTCCTGTGTGGCCACAAACGACTGAATGAATCAACTGAGTTAAACTCAAATCCAAACAGGACAGCTTCTATTTTTGCTATATAAAGGTCAATTTGCTAGCAGTTTTTCCACAGTGATACTGTAAAATGGGGGAGAGGGCAGATTAATGACATGAAAGTGGTCCAAGGGTGTGCACTGAACAAACCTTCGTTCTTATTTGCACTAATGTAGCATCCAAGAGCTCAGCCAAAAGGCCCCAATGTACTCGATACTACATAAACATTAACATGATCAGCACTAACCTGCAAATACTCTGTAAGCTTTAGAAATCAAACACTAACAAAATTCAGACGCTATGTCCATTTACTTTAGCACTATTTCTGTGCCTCTGAAACTAAAAAATCACTGATTAAAAGAGTCCTTAAAACATTTTAGATTCATTTCCTCAATGTAAATTGAAATAATTGTCCAATACCTCAGTTTTTAAAAAAATCATTTACAGCCTTCATTAACCTCTACGAATTTATCTGTGGAATCTGAGGGCTGTGTGTTTGGAGATTAGCACCAATAATGTAACTTTTCTACTCATTTTAATATAATTCACCACAAGAAATCATACAAACAAAAGACCGTATTCCTCTTACTCCCAAATACTAAAAGGTAATTTAATTTTGGAGTTTGCCATCAGATAAGATGGATGGTGCAAAACAATGAAGGGCACTTTCCTTTTTAAAACAGAAACAAATGCTAGTCCACAACAGCACCTAAAAGTCAACAAAAGAAAAGGATCCATTTCCACATCCTGTCACCTAAGACTAACAGCAGTTCCTAAACGAAATATGCTGGTTTTACCATACACCACCTGCCCATCCCAGGAACATGATTCGCCCCAGGCTGAGTTTGTGAGCACCAGTAACAGACACAATATTAGAGAAGCACAGTTGAAGTGTTCAAGGCCAAGGTGGGGATGACCCAGCAAGGTTTTATCCACAAGAAGCCATTCAAAGGAAAATCACCTGCAGCACGATCAACCCCCTGATGAGGTTCAGACTTAAGAAAAGGCTCCCAACTCCAATTATTAGGGGGCCAATTGGAAAAAAAGTGCATCTTGACCAAAGAAACAGAAAAATCTGTACTTGAACTGCACTTTAATTTAAATAAAGTTTTACAGGACTTTTTTCATATTGTCCCTGTGTAACCTATAAAAGTTTTTGAGTTGTGCAAGTTTTACACCTCAACTCAACATGGAAGTACAGCATGAAAACCATGCAAATATACAGGAACAAAAAAACCAACCCCACTCACACACACACAATCCTCATGTGAGGTTTTATTTGTGTTATCATGTCCTAGGCACTACCACAAACTGCTTATGTGCACACATTCAGCCACATTCACACCTGTCAAGGCACGAGGACATAAAATTAATTCAGCTCAAAAAGTCAGGACAGATCAAAACTGAGATATGGCTCAATAAACCTCAGCTTGCAGGGCTGCTGTTGCCACTGTCTAGCCCTCAGTCTGACTTTTCAAGTTATGTAAATGCTGACACTTTTTACAGAGCTCTTGCAACAGCTCTAGAAACCCCAAGGGCAGCACATCCTTCCCCTCGCACAGGAAGCGTCTTCCCACTACGTGGGGCACCCCCACACACCACCAGCATTTCACAATGCTGCTCAAAACATGCTGAAAGGTTTGCCAGAAGACTACAAATATTTAGAATGAACAATCAAAACTATCACCCAAGCAGCTACCTCAGGATCCAAGCATTCAGCATTTCATGCCAATAAAAGATGGGAGTTTAAAGGGATGGTATTGTACAAACAAAATTGGGAGTTACGCAGATTATATACAAAAAGTTACAAGAAATATCAGGGCACACAGCTTAAATAATTCATATGAGAATATTTTAAAATGTCTTGGAATTTTTCAGATTTTCTATTTTGCCAAGCCCGTAAATTTAATTAAAACTTTGAAATTAAGCTGTCTCCTGTTTTTTTGCTGGATTCCTTTTCCAAGTAGATCAGGACAGGGGTGGGCAGGGACTGACTGACAGGTTTTCACTCTGTCACAAAAATACCCATGTAAAGTGACAATAAATACCTGATTCCAAATGACATTCTCAAAACTGTCAAACCTTCTCCAGTCATCAACAACAACCAAACATGTAGGACAAGAAGGAAATTTTCACTTGTTTTCACTTTCCTAATTACTCTAAAACCAGAATCCCAGACAACTTCTCTTAATACTGAAAGTTAACCGAGGGTTAGCACGTTCAAATTAAGCTGAATAATTCTACCTCCAAAGCTCTTACACACAAACTCAGGGAACTAAAAAGTGCAGCATTTAGATTATCTAAGAAAACAATCTAAATTTCAAATGCTGTTAAAACAAAAGCAAAACAAACTTTGAAAACCACATCATGTCACAACGGATCGACTGTGAGGGGCAGCCACTGCAGCTCCACAGCATCTTCTGTCACTGACTGACAAACCATCCAATACTAATAAGAAACCCTTTAAAATGAACTCCACTAGAAATGGGGATGTGTTAAATAAAGCCTCAGTTGTAATGGCTGCCAAGTTCTAACAGAATGTAATACAGGCAAGCAACAACGTCCATTGCTCTAAGCTCATTATATTGTAAAGAGCTCTCACAATACATTATTTTGATTGGTGTAAAAACAAACAAAAAAACCGACCAAACATTAAACCTCTAAAACCCTTAGATAAATGATGATGACATGAGTTGCTGGATGTTCAGAGGTTAAGAAAAAAAAAATAGGTCACTTGTTGTACAAAGACAAAAAGTGGACTTGGAAGCAACTTGTGTTTCAAAATTTTTTTCCCATGATTTCAAACATCTCCCTGTTCCAAATCAGAAGAAAAAGAACAGTCTTAGGAAAGATCGTCATGGTTTAACCCCAGCCAGCAGCTAACACCACACAGCCACTCACTCACCATCACCTCTCCCAGGGGGATGGAGAGGCTAATCAGGAAAAAGGGTAAAACCCTTGGATTGAGATGAGAACAGCATAATAATTAAAATAAAATAAAATAATGATGATGGTAACAACTGTAACGAAAGGGAGACAACAAACAAAAACAACCAACCAACCACCAAAACAAACATAAACAAAACTAGATAAACAAACAAAAACACAACTAAAAAAGAGTGGAATAAAGCCCAAGAGAAACAAATGATGCACAATACCATTGCTCACCACCCACTGACTGATGCCCAGCCTGTCCCTGAGCAGCCATCGGGGGCTCCCAGCCCATTCCCCCCAGTTTATATGCTGGACAGGATGTTCTATGGTATGGAATATCCCTTTGGCCAGTTCCTCCCAGCTTCTTGCACACCTGGTCACTGTCAGAGCACAGGAAACCGAGGAGTCCTTGATTCAGAGTAAGCACTGCTTGGCACCAAAGAACCATCAGTGTGTTATCAATGTAGTTCTCATATTAAATCCAAAACTCAGCACTGCACCAGCCACTAGGAAGAAACTCTATCACAGCCAAAACCAGGACCAAGAACTTCAGACTTCACACCTTAAGTTGTGCTATTTGACCAAAACAAGCTTTTAAAAATTTCCCATCAAAACTGTTTGGTCATTTTTGTTTTCTAACAAGGATTTTTCAAAAGTCCCTCCCTCACCTGACACACCCATTTTGTCAAAAGCATATTCCTGGTTAGCTTTAAAGAAAACAGTAGAATTAGCAAAAACCAATTTAAAAAAAAAAAAAAAAAGGACTATTCTAAGTCTGTCCCAGCTCATTCTATCAGCAGAAGAGATCACCTTGAGTGTGCTCACATGACACGTACCCCCTCAAAGATAACACACATTTTCCCTTTGACAGAATTTTCTTTCTGAAGTTTTGTCATGACATAAAATTTCAGCTGAAGTTGTGAATTCTGCCACTTAAACCAGTGTAACTGTTGTTTCTGCAGCAACATAAATATAAATCTATCACATCACAGGCAGAAAATACACCCTGGTAAAAAGCAGTACGTGAGGCCACAGAAAACCTGCATCCATTTATCCAAGCAGGTATAAAATTACATTAACAGAGCAGAGTTTCTGCATTTAGGAAAGCATTAATCATGAAGTTAATTAAGAGTTACAGAAATACGCTGGAATATCTGCAAATTTAAGAGTTATTCTAATACTACTGCCATCAAAAATCACCGTAGAAAGAGACAGTAATTCCAGACAAGATCAGAATTTCAAACCCAAACTTGTTCCTGTAACATTCAGCCTCACATCTGTGAACAAGATGCTCATTCTCCTACCATATTACAACCTAAAACACTTGGCAAGATTGGCTAAAAAACAAAAGAGACAATTTCAACTTCTGTTTCTCACATCTATGAAATTTTAGTTACTTTAGATATGTCTCTGTTGACAAGCTGACTTTGGTCTGTAGTCTAGTTTCCACTTTGGATTATTTTTCAGTAATACATTCTGGAACCAAAAATATCACCAGGAAAAGCTTTTGTTTTCCTCTCAGGTAAACTTTGCTAGACAGACTTTGAAGAGGAAAAAAATAATAAACCCAACATAAAATCTACAACTCCTATCTGAAGAGTTCAATGTTAAAGCTCAAAAACTAAAATTAGACCCACAGCTGAGTGGTACCCATTCACTCCCCAGAACCACTCCTTCTTTATGCCGTCCTGGTCTGGGGAGCAAAAAGAATTTGAAGTTCAGAAAAAAGCCATTCTTCAGAGACATAGATCTCTATGTCATCATTTTGGGAGGGAGAAAAAAAAAGGAGCAAATGGAAGGAACAGGACGAAAAGGTTTGTCAGATATGCACTCAGAAAAGAATTTCCCTGTGTGAGTCTGTAGAAAAAAAACCCCAAACCTAGAACTCAGAGTATGTGAGTCACCAATCCATCAAAAGAGCTGTTTCCCATGCAGACAGAGGCAAAGAAGGAAAAGACGTCTTGCTCCCCTACAATTCAAACTGGCTAACAAGGACAGCACTTGAAAATTTCTGCTGAGAAGGCCAGATGCAGCGAGATACCAAGTGTACCAATAAAGCAGTGAAACACCGCAGACGTGCACAGCAACACTGTCACTGGCAGCCAGTCACCGCTGCCAATAATATCCAGTTCTTGTAGATCACTACAATAGTTCAGTCATTTCAAATAATAACCAGGGAGTATTTAGCCTTCGATTTAAAGGTTTAGAGAGAGTTGGTCAGCAAACAGACAGCTTGATCTTGCTATGTAAGCAGTTAACAAGAACAAACAAATTTTTTTTTTCTCTTTTTGTTTCCCATCTGGTCTGACAACACAGATTGCTGTAGAGTTGCTGCAGTGGTGTAACTGGAGAACTGGTATTTCTACCTAGAAAACACAGTAATTCCTACATTCCTACTCACTCAAGACTCATTCAGTTGTGAACTGGGGCACAGCTAAGGTTAACCATTCCAAACAAATACAGAACATATTTTGCAAAAACCAAATATTACTGCAAAACAAATTAGGTCAACCTCTTATCTGTTCATAGGAACTTCAGTGAACATGCATTCATGTTAAAGGCATACTGAAAAAGGACAAAAACAACTAGAGAAGGTTAACTGCAGAGAATAATAAAATAATCTATATTTCCAACTTTCATTAAATCTAGCAAGTTTCATATGAGCGAGAAGAAAACCAATTCAGGAAAATGAAGATACATATCATAGAGCTGTGAAATTTTCCTCAAAGATTTATTTCTCGAGTACATTTATACACTATGAACAGTTTCAGTCCACTCTCAATTATACAGCAAATGCATTATATTATTTATGGGCAGCCTGTAAAACATCCTGTGTCTTTTATTTCTCATAATGAGCAGGTAAGACCAGGGAGCTGAACTCGGGGACTAACATGTGTTAACAAAGATTAACAGATCCACCAGTTATGCAGCAAAATCCTTCTGTGGATTCCTACAGGATCCACACTCTGCCTGCATATGTTCAATTCAAACCCAGTCACACTAAGAGGGGCTGCCTGATTTTAAGATTGTAGTTTAGTTAGGTACCTGAAAGACAGGAGTCTAATTCATTAAAATTAAACTATAATTAATAATATCTTTAATTAAAGTCTTCAGAAGAAAATCTAGATCGAATCAACAAACTAAACTGCTCTGAGGTCCTTCTTGGCTCTTGCCAGTCCAAGGTTTGGTTTATTAACTAGTTATTCAGCATTTTTTTTTGCCATCACAGCCGTGTTTGCAAGCCCACACCTACCAGCCTGCCTAACCACATTTGTATCAGCACATTCTGAGAAAATCTGGGCAGCAATCCCAAAGCGCCTCTGCAGAGGAGAGAATACCCAGAGGACCTGCACACTGAGCACTAATGACAGCCCGGGATGATGCAGTCTGTGACATCCCACCTCGGAGAGCTGGATCACAGGATAACCAGACACACAAGTAAAGCTGCCATGCCCCATCAGCCTCACAAAAACCCCTGCAACCCAAATGTGTTACCAGGACGAAGTTACACGGCTGGATGAAATATATTTCATCTTCCACAGTTGCTCAGACAGTTTTTAGCCATTTCAGCTACAGACCCAGCCTATGTTTAGAATCTGCAATGCCAATAACTAGTTACCTGACTGGTAAGAAGTTAAAACATAAAATAAAACTTTCAAGATTTCTCTAGGTCCACGCTGATAAAGTTTCCATTGCTGCTGCTGCCTTATCTGTTTAAGTCATGTAAATAAAGAGCATCAGCTTCCAGGCCTGTGAAATAGGCAGCTTAGCTTCCTGCAGCACCAGGCTCATGTAACAGAAATACCAAACAAATGGTGAAAATATCTAGAAAAGTTCCTTTTAAAACATGTTCAAACTCAAGACATGCAACCAAAGAATTCTTCCAGAGAAACTCCACGAGATTAAGTACCCACTTCTGAGTGTTCCTCCCAAGTACAGGACTAATTACAGAGCAGCAGGGCCTCTCTGCAATGAGAGGAGATGCTGTAAGGGCAGGGAAACAGGCTCAGGTGTCTGAATCACACTGAAGGAGCTGGACCTGGATATGCACTTAAAAAGCATAACTATGGTGAACTGTCCAGTCTAACCACATCAAACACTGCCAGGTGCATTTGGAGCTAAAAATGGATTCAGAAGAGTAAACCATCACCCAGGTTCCAGAGGACGGGAAGAGAAGCCATCTGCACCTCTGTGTGAAGAGGAAGAAACCAACCCAAGTTTAGCAAACAGCTCAAAGAATGTTTTTTTCGAGTGCAACATGAAACACAAGGCAGGCTTATACAATTTTCCAGGACACACCCATTCGTTCAGATCTCACTGGCATGATGTGCCTTTCTGCATCTGCACCATGGACTCCAGCTGCTGAACGGGAGTGAGATACTGATCTCTTTCCATCATCTCCAAAGGAAGGAATTCCCCAGTACTTCTTCCAACACGTTGCTCAGTTCATATCTCCACCAGAATCAAGCGGCTCTAACATCAGAAGCTCTTCATAAGACTGATACAAACAAGGTGAATCCTGTGCTTTGGACAAGCAGCAGTTTTATATCGCTCTGTAAGATTTCTGATGATCCTTCCACATAATGGTGGTCACAAAGACAACCATTTCCTAACGATAATGAGTTTATGAATTAATTGAATCCTTTAGTGATATTACGACTCAAAAACTAGAGCTGATTACCACAGTTATTAAAGCTAATTAGAAAAAAAAGATACAGTTCCTCATGCACAGGCAGCTTGTATTTAAGATAACTGGCAAAACTAAGCCAAGGTTACAGATAAACCGAAGTTACCGGATGCAATAGCTTAACAGCTCCCACCTTAACACAGTATTTTTTTAATATTTAAATCTATCTTCACTGACCTACAAACAAAAGTGATCAAAGAGTAATTATTTCCTTCTTCTCCTCCCACATTTGATCTCTACGGACACACTACACAGACAAAAACCCCTAAATGAAATACACGTAAAAGCATCCAAGTCTGAAACACAAGTTAACAGAAACTCTTTTATTAAAAACTGCATAAGAAATGAATACCGCAACACCTACAGACTTCAAAAAAAAGTATACTGAATGAGATCACAAATGGCTAATATTTATGAGTCAAACACGTTACACAAATCGCATTTTTCTTTGGTAAATAAGTGGCATCGTATGCCTCCAGTATCTAATATTTTCCCTTGTTTGCTGATACTTGCGTGCATTACACAAAAAAAATTCACATTTTTTTCCACTTTATTCTCCGAACCACGTTATTTATGCACCAGGTCCCACACACACACCCCCAAAAAGGCAGCCCAACCAGAAGATAAGAATCCCTCTAAGAGCTCCATCTGTCACAAGTGTACTTGGTACACGGAACTACTCGAGCACGGAAGAAAAATGAGAATTCTCATCACAAACCTTATTTTAAAAGGCTACAGAAGGTCTCAAAAAACCGACTGACATGACACAAGTAGGGAAGATGGAAAAAGCCCTGTTCTCCACGCCACGGGCAGGCTGCTCCTTACATAAGCATGACCATATGCTCCAGGGCCCGTCTCCAGGAGGGGTGCCCGGCTCCGCTCCGTGTCTCACCCGTGACAGCGCACGGACTGGGGGATGCACAGCCGGCCGAGGGGACCGGAGGGAAAACACAGACCCCACGGAGGGCGGGGAGCACCGGAGCCCCCCGGCCAAGGCAGCACCTCGGTCAGGGCGGCAGGAGCCCGCAGCTCATCCCCGGGGCCCGCACAGGCACGAAGCGAATCCCGAGACCCTCCCGCCCCGCTCCCCAGCCGGAGAGTTCTCTCCTGCCCGGCGCAACTCCCGCGCTCACCGCCGGCGCCGCGGGCGGCCCCGCGCATCCTCCCGGCCCCGCTGAACTCCAGTAACCCCGGCGGCTCCCGGCGCCGGCGGAGGAGGGGAGCGGGGAGGGGAAGGGGGGGATGGAGGGCGGGGAGAGGAAAGGGGGGGGGGGGCTGCGCACGGGGAAGGCCGGGGAGCCCCGACACGGGCACGGACAAGCAGGGGCGCGGAGGGGCCGCGGGAGCGGCGGGCGCGCGCGGGAATCACCTGAGCCCGCGGGGTCGCCGCCGCCTCCTCCTCCTCTTCCACCCCCTCCTCTTGCTCCCGCTCCCCGGTGTCTCCGCGCTTCTCACGCCGACGGCGGCGGCTCGTCGGTGCCCGGCGGCAGAGCGGCTCCTCGAGGCACCATGGCCGCGCCGCGCCGCCTCAGGGCGCCGCCGACACCGCGCGGCCCCGCGCACGGGCGGCCATGGCCCCGCTCGCCTGCGCGCGCGCGCCGCCCCGCTCCGCGCATGCGCGGGCCCCGCCCCACCCGCGGAGCGGCCCCTCCGCCCCCGCCCGGAGCCGGGGACGGGAAGGGGATTTTGGGTGGAAAGCACCGGGAATTCGGCTGGGGAGGTGACGCTCCCCGCCGGCTAGAGGGGTCTGGCGCTAACGCTCTTCGCCCGCCCCCACGAAATAGCAGAAGTTGAGGTTTGGGTTCGGTTGGGGTCCTCCCGGGACGCGTGGACTCGCCAGAGCAGCGGCGAGTCTGGGAGATGACTCAGAAAAGCCGGTCAGCAAAATTTGAGGTAGTGTCTGGGCAAATGTTTAAAAGGCAGCCCTGCTATTTTAATAATACTCTTTAGTGGCCTTGTGGAACATAAAGTGCTGTATTAATTTCAAATACTAAAGGCTGACTCTGTTTTTTTCCAGTGTTGCACTGCAGAATCTCCAGTCATCTTTGTTGTGAGATCAACCAGAAAAAAACAACAGATTTCTGTATTACTGCACTGTCATTTTTCAGCTGGAGACCTGAGCCAGAGGCAGCTCCCTCAGCCCAGTTCATGCTTCAGAGCCTTTGCATGAAAAGTCTCACCAGTATTTACTCATCCTGTAAAGGTTGCGTGGCCAGGCCCTAGCACACATTCCTAAGTGGCATGGAAAAAATTATGATCCAAGAGAAGTAATGTTTTTTACCTTAATATTTGAAAAAAATACACAAAGCCACATTGTCTGGAACATGAAAAAAAACTTTGCTGCAGTGAGGAATGAGGGAATACACTGAACTGGAAAATCCTGTAGCTCACTAGGGTTGGGCTAGCCAACTTAATAATTGCTTTTTTCCTTCCATCTCTAATGAGAACTGGAGCATTCACAGACATGGGTATTAACAGTGCATGGCTTTAACACAGTGTCTAACTCTGTGAAGCAGAGATATTAAAATAAGAGGTTTGGGTGTCTTATTGGCATTCTGCTTCGCAACATTACCCCTGTCTGAGTACCCAAAGGTTTTTAAGCCGACAGAAGGGTAGTTTGAACGTGTCTGTGGTGGGGCTCTGCTCTGCTGCATCCTCAGCTGGTTGCACTTGGTGTTCACACTGGGCCAGTCTCCCAAACTGCAGTCAGTCCACAATGCAGAAGGAAGGAGACCAAATGGCACAACTGACAGGGGTGTCCCAGACTTTTGCAGGTACCACAGAGGAGCTAAGCACAATTTTTCACAAGCTTCAGATTTTAATGCTATTTGAAACAATAACAGGCTTTTTATTGAAAAATTTTTAGTTTGAAGCAAGCAGTCCATGCAAGGATTCCTAAACTCAGTAATTCTTCTCTTTAGAAAGAACCAACCTGCATGTCCAGGCAAACTAAGGACATACACATATGATTGTTACTCATAAGCACTCCATGCTCTGGTCAGGCTTAGGAGGTTCACGGAGCCCCTTGTGCACAGGGCTTCTCTGATCTGCTGTGTCTCCTCTCAGCAGTTGGGTTTCCTCCTTTGTCACTTAACAGGTCCCTGCATGACAAATGTTTGCAGCTCTTGTTTTATGTATCTTGTTAATAATCATGCCACTATCAGTCAATCCTGTTGTACCTGGGGTAAACACACTGCTCCAAACCCTGCACTCTGCTTCATCAGTCTCCAGCCACCCTGTTTTTCTGCCTGGCTCAGCCCACTCACCACTGTGCCCTTGTTCAACACTTGTCAGTACCTCACTCCTTATCACAAGGAGTATGAATCAGTGTCATATAAGGCAAAAGAATTTCGGCCTCATTTCTAGGGGCTGCTTGTCTACTCATGCCATACATGGAAAAAATTCATGAGTCACTTCTTTTCTGTTCTTTGTGGTCTCAGTTCAACGCTGACTGAGGTTATGGGGATGGTGCAGGATCTCTAAGTCCTACCTCTCTGCAAAGCTGCACGGGAGACAAAAAGACAGCAAGCAGCAGAGAGAGATAAATATATATTCACAACTATAGACAGTAAGAGGTATTTTAGGAGTTGAACTGGAAGTATCTGTTATTATTTTAGAAGTAATTATATCATGAAAGTATTGTAGCAAATCCCCAAAGTTCTCGCTTCAATTTGCAAGCAAACAATAGGAACTGAACCCCACCTTTCTTTCATTCTGTCATCTCTCAGCATATAATTCTGTAAATGTGTTACTTCACAAAAGCAAAGGCTTTGTAATGAGCAGATCAGGTATGTGCCATTACCACTGTTTTGTCAGACATGGCTTTTTTAAAGCACCTCAACTTTCTGCTTCATTTCTCTGGAATTTTAAAAGCCTTTCCTGCATTTTACACTGGGTGGCTGAGAATTCTGAACTCAATGACTGTTCATCTCTCATTATTAACAGAGGCCTTTGGATTCCAGAATTTCAGTGATCAGCAACTGAAGACAGAAGGGCACCACTATGGTGACATCTCATTAAAACTTTGAAAAGACCTTCTCAGAGTTCAGATAATGTGGAAGCTTGATTTGTCCATGCAGATGGACAAATGCCAGCACCCCAAACTGCTTACAAAGAAAATCCCTCATAAGAATTCTCAAAGAGCAGCAAAATATGCTGACATTGCATGCATAAGGTGGACAATAACATGGACAGTTTTATTTGAAGCTTTTTACAAGCCATTGTTTCAGAAAATACTCATACATACATATGTAATAGCAAAGGAATGTCTTAACAAGTAGGTTATATTGCATAAAGTCAGACAAAAGTTAAATAATGCAAAAATTAAGATTGCCTGTGAAACCTAATTTGGTGCCTCGTGTGTAATACTGATGGCAGCCAGCCCCCAAAGCCTTTCCGTTCTCTTCTTGCAATTTTATCCCATTCACTAAACAAAGGAATGAATCAATTTTAATTAAACTTTAATTCAGGCAGAAACACATACCCAGGCACAGAAATTGGGAGCATTACTGGGTGCCACAATAGCAACAGAGCCAGTGCATCTCCCTCTGATTTACCTACTCTCACTCTGTACCCCCATCTCAAAAATTCCTGCTTTTCATTATCTGTGACCCTATTTCCTAAATTTCTGCCCATCACTTAGCTTCTCATCAACCCTTATTTTTCCTCTCACTGCTTTTCAGAGCTCTTTCTAGAATTCAGCCAGTCACAGTTTCTCAATTTCCTATTTGTTTTCACTCTCTTCAAGAAACCACTTCTGCAGTGTCTTTGATAATTAAATCTCTCCTATGATTACATATATTTTTACCACTTTCATAATGCTGGAGAGTGCTGACTCCAAATAAACAGCTGCTGTGATTTTCAGTGTACCTAAAGGAAAGCCATAGCAATCTCTGTGTTGAAAAGCTGGAGAGCTGGGTGGTGATGTAAGGAAAGGGATGAATCAGGTTTTGTTCAGCGAACAAAAGCATCACAGTTCTTTCCCAAGATCCCTTGCCAGTGGGGCATAATCTAGAATACAAAGAATCGAAGTAAATAAAATAAAAATCATTGGGCTGAATAGTGGCAGAAGAATAACAGTTGCATTCAGAAAGTGGAAAATCATATGGTACACGGGTACAAGCCTCTAGTATTTATAGCATCTCACAGTGCCAACATTAACTAAATAATCCTGAAAAAACTCCTGTAAGGAAACTACATAAATATTACTCTAACCTCCCCTTTATTGATAAAGAAGCGGAGACAGAGACTTACTGTATTAGTGATAACCTGGAAAAGTGTTTAATTTCAAACCTGAGACATTTCCATGTCTCTAGCTGAGCTGCCAGCTCCTAAAGCATTACTGAACACTGGGAATGCAGCACTCAGTGTTGTGCCTGGAGTCACAGTGACTCAGAATCACAGGGAGCATTCAAATGCTGCATTTCTGGGGCACAGTGATGGCAGTGTCCAGCACACCCCGCTGGCTGCTCTGCTGCAGTCAAGTGGTGATAAGCAGGGCAGGAGACTTGCACACACGGCTGAGTCAGGCTGGAACACTGGGATGGGATTGACTTCCGGAGTATGACATTCTCAGACATCACTGCTTCTAGCACCTGCTTAGAACAAACTATGTAACAGAGAAAGGGGACAGAAAAAAGCAATAAAGTATTGTAGGAAACTGTAAAAAGAGGTGTGAGAGGAAACCAAAGAGCATAAAACATATTAAGAGTAAAATACACTGCTACCAAGGTATTTTAAGGATTCTTCTACTCTTAGTGCAGAATATGGGCTCTGTTCTAGATTTTTTCCTAATGTGGGTTCAATTTATAAGTGGGGTAGAGAGGCTGGTGCATATTCAAGTGAGTTTTCTGAACTAAAAGCAATTTGGAAAAAAAAAAAAAACCCAAAACTTTTAAGACCTTGAAATCTGTCTGTTGGTCCCTTCTTAGTCTGCAGCACATTAACATCTGCACTGACTCTCCCCATTAAAGTCACTGAATAGAGAAATATTTAGCATCTCTCAGGCCTGCAACGTCATCACCTTTTGCTTTCTAACTCCTTAGATCACAAAGACGTGATCTAATCTCTTAATTCCCAAAGCAACCTTTGGAGCTTTCCACACAGTTTTCCGCTTTAAATTTTCAAGGATTCTTACCTAGCTTCCCCCTGAGTTACTTGTGGGAATTTTTTCTCTCTTACATGCAGCATGAACAGCAATTTAGGAGATCAGCTCTGGGGCTTCAGTAGTTATGCACAGAAGTGCATTGCTCAAAACGCTCAGAAATGCGTGATGTGAACCTGAGGCACGGGAAGGGAGCCAGGAGGCATCAATCTGACATGCAGTCACTTCTTTTATTTCACCCTAGAGCATCCCAGGACGTAGCAGTGCACATCAAGGTGAAAGGGAACGTGCATGTGCTTTAGAATTTCCACACTGCTCTTCCTGCCTCTTGCCTTTACTAATTTACCACAGTGCAAACCCACCAAGAAACATATTCCTCAGTACAAAGAAAAGATTATGCTGTTTGGGTTCTGAATTGTAATTATATGGTCATAATCAAATCACCACTTTGCACTTATTAACGTTAGGATTGAGCACCACCATGTGTTTTCACAGCTAAATAAATGGAATTATTTATCTGCACCATATGAATGTCGTCAGGATCAGAGCATCTTTCGAGGATGTCCTCAAAGCCAGGATACTAAAACACCAGCATCACGCCAGAAACTAGATATGTATAAATACCTATAAATACCTTTTCATATTACTCCTCAAACAGAAAAAAAACCAAAACCCCAAACCCTACTGCCTCTTTTTCAAGAGAGCTTTTTCAAAGCCAACAAGAAAACAATAAAAAATATTTTAAAAAAATTATAACTAGAGAGGCGATCGCACTACATGTCATTTTTGTAGCCTGAATTTTTAAGAAGGCCTAGAGGGTGCATATTTTCATGACAGGGTGTGACTTCAATTACTAGTTGCAGTTTTGGAAGCTTCCCAGCACTACTGCAACGCGCTGCCTGTGTGCAGAGGACAACTGTGTGTCATTAAAGCAAAAAGTAAATCCTTGGTGACTGGGATACAAACACAGCAACTGGTTTTAAGTGGACTTACATGCAGTCAGAAACTAAACTTGACAAGAACAGTCGTTACAGCAATCTCCCATTTGCACCACTCTTCTGGAAACCAAAGCAGTGCTTTTACGTGAAAACCTGAACACAGAACAAACTCAAAATTCATATCCAGGCAGGAAATACATTAAATTAATATCCACTTAGGAAAGAAATCAGGCTTCTACACACTTTTTGCTTATACTGCCCTTCTCCACTGAGATTTATTTATACTAGGAATAGCTCTTAGAAGTTCCAGCAGCTACTCCAAAGAAACTTGGACTCAGTACAGAGCTGTTTATCTCTGCTCTTTTGTTCTCTTCCCTACTTATCACCAAATTAAAAAGAAAGAGAAAAACTATCTAACCTCTCAACACAGCAAGACCTAAGGTAATGGAGGACTGAAATCTTCACTTCCTTCCCCATATTTACCACCATCTCTACCAAGTGGAACCACAGTCTGTGTCACCTCCATGTGATTTCACATAAGAGACCACACTACTGCACAACAACTGTCTTCCCTTTAAACTATTTCTGTAAAGCAGAATATGTGAGTGCAAAAGGCCATTTTGGGGCAAAGTACATTTTTTCTTCTACATCCGTTATCCACCCACAAAACCACTGCAGCTGAAGCCAGTTCCCAAGAATCCCACCAGTAGCCAAGAAGTGACCCCTGATTCAACAGATACAACAATATACCTGTAGAGAGTCAGCTTAGGAGTTAAGGGAGTTTTGAGTCACAGAATCATGGAATGGTTTGGGTTGGAAGAGACCTTAAAGATCATGTAATTCCAACCCTCCAGCAGTGGGAAGGAACACTTTCCACTAGAGCAGGTTGCTTCAAGCCCCATTCAACCTGGTCTTGAACACTTTCAGGGATGGGGCAGCCACAGCTTCTCTGGGCAACATGTGCCAGTGTCTCACCTCCCTCACAGGGAAGTATTTCTTCTTAACATCTAATCTAAACCTCCTCCTTCAGTGTGAAGCCACTCCCGCTTGTCCTGTCACTCCAGGCCCTTGTAAATAAGTTTCTCTTCATCTTTCTTTAGGCTCCCTTCAGGCCCTGGAAGGCCACAATTAGGCCATCCCGAAGCTTCTCCTCTCCAAGCTGAACAACCCCAACTCTCTCAGCCTTTCCTCATGGCAGAGCAGCTCCATCCCTCTCATCATCTTGGTGCCTCCTCTGGACTCGCTCCGTGTCCTTCCTGCGCTGGGGACCTCAGAGCGGGGCAGCGCTGCAGGGGGTGTTCCAGTCGGTATCCGTGGGTACGGAACAATCTTCTTTAAAGGTTAACGACAGAAAAGGCACACTGGCGGCACAGCTGCCCCTGCAAGCCGCCTCTGCGGCCTCCCCCGGCGCTGAGCTCCCACGGGCGCAGCTCCCTGCGCGACCCCGCTCCCAGGGAGCTCCCTGACGGAGCAGCCCCGCTGCGCTGCCCGCCCGGCCCCGCGCACATCCGGGGCCTCCCGCTTCCGCCGGGCGCCAGTTCCGCTTCCTGCGGGCGGACGGGACGGGGCCGGGGCCGCGGCCGGTGAGCGGCCGCTCCGCGCTGCGAGGGCGGATCGGCGGCCCCGGGCAGCCCGGTGGGTGCGGCGGGGGAGGATCGGCGGCCCCGGGCAGCCCGGTGGGTGCGGCGGGGCCGGGGGGAGGCTGGGCCGGTGTAGGGAGGCGGGGGCGGCCGTGCCGCTGCCCCCGCGGGGCGGGAGCGGCGCCGGGGCCGCAGCAGCGCCGTGTGGGAGCTCCCCTCGCCAAGGCCGTGTCGGTGCCGGGACAGCCCGGCCGGGGGAAGGGGGCGATCCCGGGCTGGCACCGAGCTGGCCCCAGACCCCGCTCCCCACCTGTTACGGGGCCACACTTTGTACGGCTCATCGGGCACTTTGTGTGTTTCGGGGGTTTTATCTTTATGTTGCTTAGTGGGACTTAAAGATGTGGATGTCTCTCTTCGCGATCTGCCAAGATAAATCGGTGCGATGCTACAATTTCACAACACGACTTCAACGCTTTCTCTGTGACCTTCCAATCCATTGGCTCCTGGTGGTCCAAGGGCCTTGTGAAGGCTCAGGAGGTGTAATTAACCCAAGGAAGTTGTATTTCACAGCACCCAGCCCCCATGGTAGAGCCCTTCTCCCCATGTCTTCCTCTGCTTCTGATCCGCTTTCCTGTATTCAGTGATTCGGTCCCGTAGTGTTTGGTGTGGGATAAAGGTGCCTTGTCCCTGATGCTGCTCATCGTGACGGGGCTGTGGTTGTGTAAGGAGCAAGGGTTGGTCAAGTGCTCAGCTTTGGAGGGATGAGCGTTTCGATTTAGCACTGGACAGAGACTTGAGAAGTTTTCTTGCAGTTCTTTCCCTGTACATTTCCTTGCAGAATGATTTGAGGTGTATGGTACAGGTAAGGAAACAGGCAAATAAACCCTTCTTTCTGTAAACTTAGTCCAAGGATTGTAGACAGCAATAATTTATGGCAGTAACCCTATGTATCAACGTTGCTTGACATTGCAGCCTTAATCTCAGTCGAACCTCTTAGTGCTTCTAAGACCCCTTCTTCATGAGTCTTTTTCACAGTATAAGATCAGGTCCCTATCTGATTTGAGAATATTCAGGGAAAAAAGGAAAAAAAACCATTCATTTTTTGTGATACCACTTTTCCTCTTCAGTTTGTTATCAGGACTCACAGGGGCAGTAGTGTGGAGGTGAGGCTTGTAGTGTCCTCAGCAAGCAGGTTGTATGTAGCCTACTTCTCACCTGGTCTGAGCTTGGTGGGGATACGTGAGCAATTACTTGTTTGTTCCCAGTAGCTTTTACTGCATAAAAAAGAAGTATTTTGTCTGAGAGCAGGTAACCACTGACAATACAATGCTAGGGAGGAAGAAGAATCAGATTTTTGGATTCTGAGATTTTTTAGAGTTGTCAGACCTGCATTTATTGGTGTAATGCATTTCTTGAAGGTGGATAGCCCCAGGTTTTTTACAGGTCTGCCCTCTCTTTGAATAGCAGTCTTTTGAGGACAATTTAACCATCAGTGGTGCAGAGGCCTTCTCTGCATCTCCTGACACTCTGTATCACCCTTTTCATACCTTTCTAGCTCCTTGATTCTCTGTTTCCAAGCCCTAACAGACAAAACCACGTTCTTAATTTTGCATTAACCTAAAAATCTTGGATTTCTGCTGTGTTTAATGTAGGACTGTACTGTTAAGTACAGTTTGTATAAACGATGCTGTGTAAACTAAGGATAGTATAATTATGGTTGTTTTGTCAGCACTGCAATGCAAGTGCAGTTCTTACAGTGTAATTGCATTGTGCGGGTGTATGTTTTGGCTTTGTTTTCAAATTCCTACATTGATATTGCTACAGTGAGATGTGACCTGGGGTGTGTATTACTGCAGGTAATGCACAGTGAAAGGAATTAGAGAAATCCAGTGCCAAAAATGGACTGTTGTGTTCAGGAAACTATTTTTGTGTGTTTATGTATTTTAGGTATTTAATATTTGCTGGTTTATTATTGCATGTGTAAAGGTACCCATGGGTGGGTTGGTTGCATAAGTGTTGCAGAGGACGTTTCTGAGCTTTGCAATGACTTTTATGGTGCTGCAGTGCTCTGCTCGAGTGCTGGGTGTGCAGTGCACAGGCTGTACCTGCACAGAACACACAGCGAACGGTGAATGTGACATTGCTAAATACATCAAAGTGGAACTCAGAGCCCCAGTTCTAACACTGCTCTTTATCCCTTTGTTTCAACACTTTATCAACATGTTTATCATCCGCTCATGCAAAACAAACAGCTCTTTGATGTGCAATATAATAAAAAATCAAGAATACTTTAAATAGATGTTATGGTTTGTCTTCTGAAAAGAGCAGTTCTCCTATTTCTTCCTTACGTGATCTTTGTTTTCCTCCTGCAGCAGATTTTTCAGAAAACAATACTGAACATATGCTTCAAGGATGTCTCTCTCTCTCATAATAAAATGGGGTGGACAGGAGTATACAATAACCTCGCTGTCAGAAGAAGACACAGTGTTGGACCTGAAACAGTCTCTTAAAGGCCTTACTGGAGTGTTACCAGAGCGTCAAAAACTACTTGGGCTTAAAATGAAGGGTAACTATTCTTGTTTGATGTTTGTTATGGAGGTGCCTGAGATGTTTAAGGACAAACATCCTCTAAACCTAGGCAAGATGCCCACTAACAGGGCATCTACCTCCCAGTTCTAGCTCTCAAGTGAACATGAATACAGACATTTTATAAATCACCGGATATTGATTATTATTGATACATTTACTTGGTAATTAACTCAATCCCAGCTGAAACCAGGACACTGTATATGGAAGAGAATGATAATACAGCTTGGGATATCCGGTATTTTACAGGGAGCTTATTTCAGTTAAGCATGAAATGTATTGACATTTTTCTAAAATCTATCCCAGTAAAAAAATTCAAATATTACCTGTTTGTGTTACAGGCAAACCTGCAGATGATGATGTTAAGCTTGGAGCTCTCAAGTTGAAACCAAATACAAAAATAATGATGATGGGCACTCGTGAAGAGAGTTTGGTAAATATTTTACCTGTTTATTAGGTTAAATTTAATTAAATTAAATTAAATTTAAATTGCGATTTTAAATTTTGCATATTTCAGTCATCATTTGATAAATTATATAGTACAGTAGATTTCTGTTTGCATTTATTTTTCTGTGTAAAGTTAGCTTTCCTGAAGATTTCTGAGAGCAGTGTGTATTCATGAAACTCCTGTATTGCTCTGGACTTGAAGTACAAACCTATTATTATGATATTCACTGACTTCTCAGATCTGATCAATCATCAGTATACTTTAGTAATTCTTTCCACTACTTAACTGAAATCATTTTGGTTAAATAGTATTTTTGTCCTGTAATGTGCAGTAACAGAAACTTGATATCCGTTGTTATTTTCCTTCTGTGATTCTAGTTATCCTTTATTATTATTATTATTCCTTTAGGAAGATGTCCTTGGGCCACCTCCCGATAACGATGACGTGGTCAATGACTTTGATATCGAAGAGGAAGTTGTGGAAGTAGAAAATAGGTTAGGAGTTTTAGCTATTAAAACAGTTTGTTTCTTATTGAATGTAGAATGTGCATTTTAATTAACTGTAACTTTTTGCACTGTTACATTAGGGAAGAAAATCTACTAAAAATTTCCCGTAGAGTTAAAGAATACAAAGTGGAAATTCTGAATCCTCCTAGAGAAGGGAAAAAGCTGCTGGTTCTAGATGTTGATTATACACTTTTTGGTGAGTTTTTATGCAACTTGTGGAATGTTTTTGTTTAAGAGCTCGGTTTATTTGCCAGATCACATTTCTTGAGTTTTGCTTTGCTGTCTTATACAACATACCTTCTGCTTTGTATGATTTTGTGGTCTTCTGCTCACATTTTAAAAAGCATTGGGCTTTTAAAATGTTGCATGGTGTTGATTTTACTGCAAGAAGATATAAAAAAGTGGCAATTTAGTATTCTGTCTAAATAGTCTTTCTCTTGACACCTTGTGTTTTTTATATTGTAAGATAGTCATCCTGGTCTGTACCTGATTGACTCCATTTTTGGGGGGGGTAGGACAATAGCTTCAAATTTTATTTACAAATTATTACTAAACATTCACAAAAGCATGTTTTACCTGAAAATTCTGTCAAGCTGGTTTTTTTGGAAGCCAGAATTTTCCTTCTGACTTAATTTTCTGGGATGTAGGTGTGTCATGGCAGCATAACTGTGAGTAGTAAATAATAGCTTTCCTTTTTGATGAGATTTGTTTCCAATCTAAGATCAAAGTTCAACCCATTACCGAGTTTAAAATTTTTATTTAAAGGTCTTCTGCTAGCAGGTTTTGGCAACAGTTTTTGAATTGGAACAGGCAATGTTTGCATCTCTGAAATGAGCTTGATACATGCTTACAAAATAGCTGGACTAGGTTTTAAGGAGTCTGTTTCATATATGTCCTGTTACAAATTTGCTAAGTGCACAGATGAACTATTTGTCCTGACTTTTCAAAGATACTCATACTCAGAGAACTCTGATTTAATTATTAGCTAAGCCCTCAAGGACTTCTAAGGATAAACAGACAAACATCCTCTCTGCTTCTTCTTTCTGCCTTTAAAACAGGGATGGTAGTTTGCTATGAATTCATGCATGATCTTATAGTGCCTCAGTGTTTCCCTCATGAAACTCTTCAGGTCTTTGGATAGATAGGAAAGTCAGACTGAACTTTAATAACTTATACTTTAATAATGAATTGCTTATCTCTTATATTCTTTTTAGACCACAGATCGTGTGCTGAAACTGGGGTAGAACTGATGAGGCCATACCTTCATGAATTCCTGACTTCTGCATATGAGGATTATGATATTGTAATTTGGTGTAAGTTTTATACTCAGTACCTCAGAGTTTAGAGTAAATTGTCATTCAGAGCAGACACTCCAGGTGGGAGGTTTTTATGTTGCTTTTTAGTGTGAATCACAAGATCTGAAACAATACAGAAGTGTTTGGCTGTAAGTCACACAGCTATTAGGGATATTTTAGAAAAATAGTAATTCTTACATGAAAAAGCTGACAGCAATGAGTCTCAGCATCACTTTACTGAGTGTTACTTTGTACAAACAAACAAGTGCTTGAAGTAACAGAACTATATAATCAACATTCAAACACTGTTTGATAGTGATCTTTACAAATAATCTCCATCCAGACAATACCTAGTGAACTTCCAAATGAACCAAATTCCTCTGTCTACAGGGATGGTTGATCCTTTGCTTTTGCATGGTGGGTTATTTCCTGTCCAACAGCTGCAGAACAGACTTTAGCCAGAGCAGGGTTCAAACCATATTAAAATTATATTGCAAAATGTCATTTTCGTAGTCTGGAACAATATTTCTACATATTCTTAGGTAAGTGGGCAATGTTGAGACTTTGTCCTTTCCAGACCTTATGTATTCTTATCATTGCTTCCAGGAGGAAATCTGCACAGGCAGTGTGATTTCTCAAACCAGGTGTACCCCATTCCTTATGGTCCTGCAGACTGTAGAGTTTAGTAACAGCTGATCTAGAAAATGGTTTCAACACTTGCACTGCTCATCTAGTTCTTCATCTGAAAAGTAAGCTTTTCCAGATAAGAACAGACTTCCATGAAGGAAGACTGTCTTTAAGGCAGTAACCCTACAAGCTGCAATAAAGATAGATCTTTCTGAAATTAAATTTTGTGTAAAAATTTGACTTATGAAGTGAGCAATTTCTTGGCTTATTCATTTTTTGCCTGTTAATGACTTATTTTGATAAAGTGTTCTTTCTGTTTTCTCCCATTTGTTTCAGCTGCTACTAATATGAAGTGGATTGAAGCCAAAATGAAAGTAAGTTGTCCTGAAAATGTGTGATTGGTTCCTGGTTTGGGTAACTCTTCGTGTAGTTGGGCTCATCTTATCATTACAGAACGGGTTAGAAACTGGGGAGGTCGTATGAATCATAACCTCAGTATTTTAAATTTTCATAGTCACTTTAAATTGTTTCCATCAAAAAACTAGATTAAGTCTAACTTTAGAATTCCACACAAACTATCAGCATAGGTGCTAAATTTAGCAGAACTAAACACAAGTCAGTACCTACTGAAACTTGGATTTGTCACGCAGCCTTCACAGTTGCTTTCATCTTACCTCTAATTATAGATCTCTAGTCTTTAAATGTAATTTTTTTTAAAGGAGCAGACAGATGTGAGGTGCTGGAGTAGGTTATCAAGAGGAAACTCTTTGTATTTATCTTTTCCTATTGCAGCTGTGTGATTCTGTGACTTCCTCTGCCTTATTAAACATCCCGTAAGAGCTCTTCTTCCAGTCCTGGTTTCTTCTGTACTGAAATCGGGCAGGAAGCCAGTTTTGCACAGCTGACCCCGTGGTAAACATATTTACTGTCAGGCTTAGCTGTAAATCTAATGAGCTTACTAAGAATTGCTGTGTGTTTGGTTGGTGGGTCGGGGTATTTTAGAAATCAAAGCTTGTTTCCATCTCAGGAAAAGGTTTTCCAAGTTTAAGCTTTTATATCTCCACTTATTATTATACACTATTTTTTTCAGGTTTTAACAGAGCAAAGCACATTTTTTTCTAGTGTTCTCTTCCTCAAAATAATTAATTTCTACAATTTTTTTCTAAACAAAAACGCCTCAGAATGATCTCAGAAATGGGAACCTGTAGTCAGAACTGTAAAGTGAAGTTAGTGCAAATACAATCAGTGTTGAGCCTTGCAAACACTGTACTTCATGTGGCAGTGTTACATGTTTATCTCGTGTCTGTCAGTGTAGTGCAAGGATTTGATCTTGTGGAAAACCAGTGTTCAAAACTGGGCTGTTTCCCCTGCACTCGTCACCTTTCTACATTTCTAGTTTGCTTTCCCAGCCCTTTCATGTTACTGAATCTCTCTCTGTATCTGTTCCTGAATCTTGATCCATTGAGATTGCTACCACTAGATCCCACCTGCTGTTTCTCCTTAAACTGGTGGCACCAGGAGTGCTTATCTACAAAAGTTTCAGTTTTTGTCAGGGAACAGCGATCCCAGCAATGCTTGGCACTGAAGTTTTTGTTTTAAACTACAAAGCAGGAACAGCACTAAAAAGAAGGGAGTATCAGATAACCAAATTTAATCTCTCATTTGCCATCTATTTATGCCTGGAATTCAAACAGTCTAGAACAGCTGGTTCTGTCAGTATAACAGGATACTGACCCAGGCAGGTAGTGCTTTTCATTTGCCAGATTCACTTTTTCATATGAAAGCAAATCAGTTACATGTGGCTGGATATTTTCAGGAGAGCTGCTTCAGTGGATATTTTCTCCTTGTTATGTAGCTTTGCATATTACTGCTGTTGGACACACCAGAAGTCGTCAGCAATATCTGTGTTATACCATGTCAGCAGATTTTACTACTGTTTTTCAGCATTTGAAAGGAATTGAAATGGAAATGATGCTCTCTCATCTAGTTAAAGTTTTTTAGCTTTAAAAAGGACGTTTTCCTTAGAGTCTTTATTTCAAGAGTTATCAAATCTTTAAAGTGCAAACTGGCAGATTTCTGGCTTATGTCTTGGACATGTGCAGGAGGGAATGGTAACAGTGAACTGTTACAAATATTTCATCTTAAATTGGGCTGTGGTTGTGCAACTCACTGTAAGGAACAAATAGCAGTCAGTACACAGTTGCTATAGGTAGTAAAGTTGAGGCATGTAGAACTTGTGAAAGGTTGTGCATAAAGGTATGAGCAAGGCCTCTCTGTATTTTGCCTTTTCTGCAAAGTTGCTTTGATTTTATGCTGACATCAGTTTTTAAGTTACTGCTACTAAACAGTGCAAAAATAAATTCCTGTCAGCTTTTTTCTCATGGTAGAACAGTGGACATTTATGATTCTCATTGTGTAACAAATTTAAATTGCCCCAGATATCTATTTTTAGCATGTCTCTGGTAATCCTCCGCTGCTCACCCTGTGACAAACAATGTGTTGTAATTGTGGCTCCAGTTGTTCAGCAGTAAAACTGTCTTAATTAGAAGCTTTAATAGTAAATTTTTATGACGCAGGAGCTTGGAGTGAGTACCAACACAAATTACAAGATAACTTTCATGCTGGACAGTGCTGCCATGATAACAGTGCACACTCCTCGAAGAGGACTAATAGATGTAAGTACCTATTTTCTCCTGATCTTTTTCTACATTCAGCTGACTTGTTGCCATACCCTTTTGGAATATTCAACAATAAAGTTGTGCTGAAGTTTTCATGCAAGAAAACTGTAAGAATCTTGGAATCACAGATTTTTTTTGCTACTGAAAGTCTCTATTAATGTTTTATTTTGAGTCATGCATTTGTATGTCACAGGTTTCAAATCAAATAGTAGGTAACGGTTGCAAGAAAATTTAGTACCAACAGAAAGCTTATCATTAGTGTGGAGTATTTAGTATGTTATATTATTTCACATATCTTCCTTTATTAAAGCCATACTACCTGCTAATGCTAAAGGAAAAGAATACAAGTGTCTATTTAAGTTTGGAATCACGTTCCTATAGATGGTATTTTCAGCTCCTGTATGTGATCTGATTTACCTCAGGTACCTTGTATGTGTTGTATTTCCAGGTGAAGCCTCTTGGTGTTATCTGGGGAAAGTTTTCAGAATATTACAGCAAAAAGAATACTATTATGTTTGATGATATTGGCCGAAACTTCCTAATGAATCCACAAAATGGACTCAAGGTAATGTAAACTGGAATTTTCATTTATTATTACTTTTTCTTCATCCTTCAAATAGTATTTTCTCATACTTCTTAGCCATATCATAAGGAAAGGCTATTCTTAACTAGAAAAGTTGCATATTTTATTTTTTATTTACAGTGCCATTTGTCTGGATTAATATTTCCCTAAGAGTAGTATTAAATAAACTTTGTTTCACTATTAACTGAGCTTTTAAGAGACTACCAAAATCAATAAAATTATGATTTATGTTTAAGTTATACCTGCAAGCTATAATTGAGCTGGGCATTGCTGACAGGCACCATTGAAATATATGACGTTCAATCTCAAGAGTGGTCATATTAAATAGACAGAAAATAAATCAAATAACAAATGACTGTACTTCATGGTAGTATGCCAGTGTAATCACGAGTGTTCTCTTTGGATAAATAATTAGTACCTTGAGCTGTTTTGACACAGAACAGCAAATATTTCATTTTATACAACTGTCAACCAGTTTGTGCTGCGTTATTAGTGCTGATTCTAAGTAAGAATGAAACCTAAATTTCTTCGTATATATGATGGTAGAACAGTGTGGTACTAAAAGAAATTTCATAAATTTCTTTTAAAATGAAAAAGATGTTTTCAAATGCAGGAATTCAAGATTTCTTTGAAAGTATCCATGATGTGAAAAGAGTAGCAGTTGATGAGATCTAACAAGATGATCTTAATTGGAAGGAGAATCAGGAATAGCAAAGATCTTGCTGAGAGAGAATTATCCAGAGAGGTCCCTCTAGCTCAGATTTGAAAGGTGTTGTCATTAACAGCTGCAGACAAAAATGTTGAATCACTAAAACAAGGCCCAGGTATAATGTATTCCAGGCTTAAAGCAGCTGTCTGATAAGCTTTATTCCTGACATCTCTTTTCACAGAAGCTCTGATTGTAGTCAAAGGCTTTTTATTGAAAAAAAGCATCTTGTTCCAGTGATGCCACACAGTTCATAATGCAGGGCTGAAAACCCCTCTTGCGAAAATCTCTGTGAAATCATATTAGAAAATGTGCCAGTCCATTCCAGATCATTTTATCAGTCTATCTGGAAGGGGAAGGCTCAAAAAAGTGCAAGAGAAAACAAATTTGTTCCAGGGTGCTGCAAAGCAAAACCCCCACAGTCCAGTTTGCAGGAAGAACAGGGCAAATTGGATGTGACCACTAATGGAAAGGTTTTTCTTCCTCCTACCTGTAAGAAGTTATAACTTGAGATAGTACTGAAAATATACCTTAATTAATGGTAAATGATAAAGAATCTAAAAATTTTTTTTGTGAGCCAATGGTTATACTCAGTTTATTTATTTTGTGTAGATAAGGCCCTTTATGAAAGCACATTTAAATCGGGATAAAGACAAGGAGCTTCTAAAGCTCACTCAATACCTCAAAGAAATAGCAAAACTAGATGACTTTTTGGAGCTGAATCACAAACATTGGGAAAGGTAAGAACAAAGTCAAAATTCTTGCTTGCTTCCTTCTGTCCCTGACCTCACATGTTTTGCTTGAGGTTGTCTCTACAAAGACCAGAAACAGTGGAGCTGATGAACTTTGGCATCACTTATGAAGTTATGAAGATCCTTCAGTTTGAGTAGAATTTTAATAAGGTTGTAGTGTTTGGGCAAGTTCCCTGAAATGATAAGATTTTGACAGAATGCATCTGTGTTTTCATACTTCTCCAGTATTCAGGACTGCCAATTATGCAATTATGCTTCCTAAAAGGAAAAGAATATTTGAAGGAACCTGATTCTTGGAAATCTCTCTCTTTTCCCTGCAAAGTTAGGCTGTCAGTTCAGATCCCAGCTCCTTTGTTAGGTGGCAACTTTCCTGGCAGTTACTTCAGAGCTCTGGGGTGTTACAGAGTGGTTCTCTGTCACTACCCTGGTTGTGTGGTTTCATAGTATTCATCAGCTCCAAGTTGCTGTGTTATGAACAAGAGTTTTCCAAGTGCTCAGGGCACCAGTTATCAACCTAATTCTTGGTAGAAAATAACTAGCTGAAGTGTTTGGGCAAAATTCTTCTTAATGGTTTTATGCAACAGCCTGAAGCTTCAATGCATGTGAAGAAAAGTGTGTGGAATTTGCTGTTTGAAAACCACCTGTTCAGTGCTTAAAAGAACAGCCTTGCAGGCTTGGTACAATTTTCTTTCTTGTTTCTGATTAGACAGAAAGTCAAATGTTAAACCTTAAAAGCAGTGAAAGTCACTGGATAACTCACACTGTCAGTGAAATTGGTTGAATTCTTTTTCCTGGAGTATTTGCAAACCCTTCACTGTCACACCACAGATTGTTCCAGCTCTGGTGCTAGAAGAGCTGTGGGATCAGAATACAAGCCATTTAACATCACTCAGATTCTCTAAAGAAGCTGGTGGAAGGCTGTTCTTTTCAGGTTATGCTGGATCACTGTTCACTGAAGTGCTGAATTTATTTGAAGGAGTGCCATTACTAATGGGCCTTTTTATCTTAAAGGATGTAATAGCCACTTTTCCAGCTGATGTAATTTTCCATCCTCTTTAAATAAAACAGGTTTCCATTTCCTTCCTCTCTTTTGTTTAAAAAGCCTGATAGAGTCTAACTAAAAACATGACTTTGAATTACTGTAAGATAACCTATCAGGGAACTGAAAAATGTTGAAATCAAATAAAAATCATAAGTGGTGTTGATTGCATTTCTAGTTTGGGGTTATCAATAGGGGCATTGTTAGTGAGAAAAGAAAGCAGATTCATACTTTGATCTTAAGATCCTGGATATATTTGTGCCTACCTCTTATGTTGTGAAAAACTGTACTTTTATTTCTTTCAGGTATCTTTCAAAGAAGCAAGGACAATAACACTAATAAAACTGTGTGGCACTGAGTTGAAGGGAACATCACTAAGATCATTGGACTTTTCCTTGCTTTTATGCTAGAGTATAATAGTGCTGGACACTGGACCCAATGCCAGAATGACTGCTAAACTTGGTCTTCCAGTTGGTTGGTTGTGGGTTTTTTAAAAGATCACAGCAATAAGCTCAAAGTGGGAGAAACAAGTCAGTTGCTTTTTCTTGCATTCAGTTCTGGCATTACTTCTCAAAATACGTTCCTCTCCTTTGCTGCCCAAGTACAACCATAACCATCAAAGACCAAAACCATTCTGAAACTAGAAAGAAATATTTAGACCAAAAAAAGTTGAGTAAAAAGCCAACCTTGGCAGTGTATGAATTGTATAAGTCCTCTATTCCCTCCATCTTTAGAAACAGTCTCCCTCTCCCATTCCAGTATTTAAGTCTATAAATTACAAGTTGTCTAAGTTTGGTATGTATTAGTATGTCAGTGTTTCTCTGTGCAAGACAGTAACATGGGAAAGTACCACCTCTGTGGCAAATTAACCCCAGTATGTGAACTTGTACTATAAAGCAGTGTTTACTGGAAAACAAAAGATGAAGTTTGAGGGAGAGAAACCCACTGTTATTTGGTCAGTGAAAAGCAGTCTGCCTGAAAAATTCCCCTATGCCAGATAAAGGGTTTAAACCTCAGATGGGAAAGTCACATTCCTAACAAAGCATGAACAAAACCCTTGTTCTCTTCTAGCTAAATCTTGTCAAAGTGCAAACACTGTGTTTAAATACAATATTCAGCCATACTGTTCTTAAAATATCATTTACTTGCGCTGCTTATGCCTGCACTAGAGAAGTGTGATGTGACTGCTGTTTGGCATTTCCAACACTTGTGCATTACGCAGTTCATGTATTTGAAAGAAGACTGACCCTTTCAAATAAAAATGGTATATATTGTTCTTAAGGAACTATAGCAGTTGTGTAAATAATAAAGACCTTTTTCATAGTTTGTGTCCTGTGCTGCCTTAAACATTTAGCTTGCATAATAGAGAAACCATCGATAATACTAATTTTGGGGGTTTTGGAGGATTTATTTGGATTCCAGAGACACAGGTTCTGCGTCAGTAGTTAAGTAAGAGACTGGTATGTGCCACTGCAGATTAGGGCAGTGGTGCTGAATAGTGGAGCACCAGCCTGGCTGGGAAAGGAACCTTGACAGCACATGTCAGACTGTCAGGACAGCAGCCACAAATGAGCTGTGAGCCCACAAATGGGCTGAGCACACGAGGCTCCAGCTCAGTGACCTGTCAGAAAATATAGTTTCATATCCACGGCTCTGTGTGGTTTAGTGCCAACCCAAGCTGTGTTTTAAACTGGTAAACCAGAAACCTGATGCATAAAAATCACGTTTTAGGTAAGTGTGGAAGGTGAATATCTGGAGTTTTGTCTCCTAGAGCTGATTTCTGATCTAGAAGCTGACTGACTCCTGTACACACAGTCCAGGGAGAACCCCTGAGGCTAGAACAGTGATCCTTTACTGGAAAGGCTGCAGCCACATAGATAATGGAATGTAGGACTGGTACATGGTGCAGTGGAATTCCTTTGAATTTAAACAACTGAAAAAAGTCAAGACGCTGCACTTGAATCACCTGTAGAGTTTGTTGTGGTGGGCAGAGAGAGAAAGCCAAACCAAGGGAATGTGTTCAAAGATATGCCCATATTTTTTTGCTTAAAGTTAGACTACAAACAGAAGGTTAAATGAGCAATACTCCTTTCTTTTGCTTTATACAAGGAACATTTTAAAAAAATCCATTTTGATTTTTTTTTTGTCAGTGACACTGCGATTTTGTCCCAAATTTCAGAGTATTTGCTGATCTGAAATAGGCTAAGAAGGTCCAATATCCATAATAATAGAATTGGAGGTGCTCAGGAAGATGACAGTGGGTCACTCACAACAGCTCCTCACTGTACTACATGGCTTCTCTGGGCTATACATACGATATGATTCTGTGCCAAACTACCAGAATAACTGCAAGGATAAATGGCTAGTTTTCTGCTTAGCTCTAGAACAACATATTTATTACTTATAAATTCAGAGGAAAACACCTCTGCTGGTTTCTTTGTTTTGCCTTTTCAATAGAGAGGGCAGTTTTGACTTACTTGCATTTCCAAAGTGTAGTTGAGCCTTGGAATAACTATTAACAGCAAAGTTTATAAGTTGCCTGTTAACATTTACTTTCCTTTTAGATTATATTGAGGTGCCTGAGAAGTATTTGATCAATGGCTTTCATAATCTCTATTAAAAGAAATAGGATTGAAGCATAATCAAAGGCAATGTATGGCTTAATTACAGAGCTTGTAATTTACCATTCTGCAAAACTCTGGGGAAGCATTAAATGGATTCTGAAATATTCCAAATATTTTCATGTGTCAGAGACTGTACCAGGCTCCCAATACATGTCAAACATTTTATATGTTGTTCTGTCTGATTATTCAGACCAGAAGAGACAGTTCATTTTAAAATGAAGTTATTTCAGTAAGCCCTGGATATCTGACAACTCCAATTCCTCACTGTGGCATGAATGCTCATCACTGGAAGTACATGGAGTGACAGCTGAAGCCAAGAACGGAACTGCAAATTCAGCTCCACAAATCCTGCTGCATGACTGTGAAATCTACAGCTAGTTGCCAATTTTTATTCCTGACTTGACATTCAACTGACAGCAAGTGGATGCCAAAGGGTTTAAGACAATTTTCCACTCTGTCTGTTCAGGATGTATTTAAGACTGATGTGAGAAGCTCTGAATGCTTGCCCCCAGTAAGACAAAGGCCAGGTAAGAACTGTATTTCAGAGGGTAAAGAAAAATACTCAGTTCTCCTAATTCATTACAGCTGCTTAAAACAAGAAATGCTGGTGTCAGAGGGCAGAATCCTATTTACATTACACTATTTTATATTACACTATTGGCATTGCAGCAGTTGTGGCAGGTGCTACTGTGCAGTAGTTTGGGTGACTGCTGCATCCAGTGTAGGGTCCAGATGAAGTGCTTTGGCTGGGGGATTGACAGAGAAAAATTTCTGTGAAAAGAAAATGTTGAGAGAGAGAATAACGGGACTAGAAGAGAAAAATACTGTTCTATCCTAGAGAAGACAAGGCACATCTTCCAAGTGTTACGAGTTTCCTGTGTGAGTAATATTAGCAATATGCTGTTACCAGTGAGTGGTGCTGACATCTGTGCTTTGAATGGGCTCTTCACTAATGAGGGCATGTTTTAGGTATAAGCAACCCAGAAAATTCAGTAAGAACTGCCTCATGGAGAGATGAACATCTCTGGTTAGGTTTTCCTAGAGAAAAGGTGAAAAATGGCTCCAGTGGCTCATGGTGCCAAGTTTGACTCTCCTGGCTTTACCTGCTGCACCTGGTCTACTTTGGATCTGTGTTTCCCAGCCCATCTGTATCACCCCCCATTATCCTTTAGATCACCGGTAATCACACAAGGCCTCAAGCTCCCCATTCATTCATCTGCCCTTTTCTAAAGGTGTTTTATAATAGGGAATTTCAAAATGAACTATTTATATACTGATGAGCTTTCTCATACAGCCCCAAGCTTCATTATTTATGCTTGTTTAGGAAGTTTGCTCATCTCTGGAGATCCTTTGATTCTGCTTTGAGCACTTGGATGCTCATTTAGTTCTCAGGAGTCTATGCAGAGCTTGGCCTGTGTCCTTGCCACACACAGACACATACAATGCCATGCCATTAATTTCTATGTCTCTCCTAGCAAATAATTTTCCTACCAGTTCATTTTCTGTTAAGAATGGGTACAAGTCAAAGGGAACTTGTTCTCAAATTGCATAATGCTCTGAGCACTATGGGTGGGGTGCCAGGCACAGCAAAAAGTGCATCATTAACATTGCTTGAAAGTTTTTGTTGGGTTTGTTGGGGTTTTTTTTTCCATCCACTCTCTAGTTGGAATTGCACACTAGCTCTGCTCACCCTCCACTATTTGTCAAGGTGTTTATATTATCATGGCAGGAGCCAGGGCTGGTTGGAGCTCATGCATGCAAGGGGACTGGGTGACCTGGAGCAGAGCCTGTATGGGGCACTGCTGCTGAGTGATGTCCCCTCCTCCACTTGCAACACCCCAGAAGACTGACCTTGGTGTTTTAAAACACTAAAATTGCATCAGATTTTTAGTGCTAAATATCTGTGGTGTTAATGCATTTGGTATTCAACAGTGGGAGCCTTGTTCATCACTATTTATGCTGCTCTTGAGAGGAAAGCAAGTCAAGCTCAGGATTAGAGCATCAGAGAAGTCATAGTTCAGTATAAATGCTTGAGCAAAACATCTCAACCTTTAGATTTGATTGGGCTTTTTATCTCCAGTCTGTTCTACTTGATGCAAGATCAACCCCTGGATTGGACCTGTCATGCTCCTTCCTGAGCACAGACAGCTGGGCATGAGTGATGATTCCCAGGCTGTTCAGAAAAGTCATTTAAATTTTCATATTATAGGAAAATGTCCACAGATTATTAAAAAAAAAATGGGTGTCAAAGCTGATGTTCAAGAGTTCTATATCTGAGCATTTTCTCATAGTAATATTGCTGGTAAAACCCTCCTTTCCTCTGTTTCCTTCAATACTCTATAATTTTTTCCTCATTTCTTGAAAGGTTCTTGATGTTGAGGTCTGTCATATCTCCCAGTTTCTGTTTCATTGCCCCAGTGGGCTCCTGCTCTATGACAGGCAATGTGCTGTGGCATTGGAATGACTGAGTGGTTGGATGGCTTTTGTACATTATTGATGTGTTAAAAGCCGAGAGATCCATTGGTAGACATCAAACTTTGTCCCTTAAATGTTTTCCCCTAGTTTGGGTCATACTGGAAGAACAAATGGTGGCACAGGAAGAATAATGTAAATTATTTAACAAATTCTAGTAAAACTGTCTAAGACACCCTGCTTCCTAGGGCAAGCTGAGGTGGCTCTAGAATTGTATTTTGCAAAACTTATGATTGTTTACCCAATTTTCTATATTCAGTTCACATTTCATGACATACACAGGCATGTGACATTTGTGAGCAGTGAAAGCTGCATCAGTTTAGTGGGGGAGCATGAGCAGAATTTCAAGCAGTCACTTAAACTGCAACTGATGCACTTTTGGGTCCCTCTGCTGTCCTAATGATGGATATTCCTTGAATCAGGACCAAAATGAGCACATTTTTGGAAAAGTTAAGTGTATTAAACTGCCTCAGAGATGAAAATGATAAAGTGATGTGGGATTTTTTAAAATCTGATTAATGCCTTACAGATGTGACATAACAGGTATGTTGTGAAGTCTTTTTCTATGACAAATGGTATTAAAAACTAAATAATTTGTGTCTAACACTTCAAGGAAATTCTGAGCTTCAGATACACTGGGTCGTTCTCACATCTAGGCAAGATCCACACCCCCAGAAATAGTAAATTAGTTGAGATAAACAGAAGCTGTTAAGCTACTTTGTTTTGGATTTAATGACTAGCTACAGCTGGAAGAAAGCAGGCAAATACTTGAAACTTCTGACTTCTTTAAACAGAATCAAAATGTTGCATTTTGTTTGTGCATTTCCACTTTCAAGTGGTCCTAAATTTTAAGAATTTAAGTAACCTACACTGAATTCTTTTCCTTAATCTGATATGATTGGTTTGGTTGGTTCACTAAAATTGTCAAACAACCCATTATAAAAATCATTACTTTAGACAAATGAAGATTAAGTAAAGTTAGGTAGATTTAGTTCTGCAGCTAGTAAATAATATAAGATTCAGTTTTATGGAAATGAGATGACACTGTTTTCACTGATAAAACTGAGTGCATGGCTTGTCCTTCACTTATTCCAGCAATACCTGACCAAGTTATGTGACAGTTTCTCTGGTTTTAAACTTAGAGATGCTACAAAATTGTTGTCCAGCTGCACTTACGTTTCTGATGCAGAGCCAGTCATCACCCTCTGATGCTTGCAAAGGCGTGTTGAAGCCCATGTGCCAAGAGCCCCACAGCTCGGTGCTGGTCCAGGAGCCTCAGGTGGGTGCTGGGATCCCACCTGCACAGCTGGGATCAGGGATAAAGGCGAGTTAGGGAGAGGCAGACAAGGAGAAATGCTTGCCTGCATCTCTACTCACCCTGCAGTTAACCCAGCATGTTGCTTGCAGGGGTTATGGGCAGCCGGCAAGATGAAAACGTCAAAATGAGCAGTAGCTCTTGTGAGATTAACATATAAAATCCCTTAATGGATATGTAGGTAGCACAGATAATTACAGACCCACAGTGCATGACTCAGTCAAGTACAGGGCACAATTCCAGAAACTATGGAGGGAAAACAAGTCACGTTTTTACCTCCAAAGACACTTCAGTCAAGCCAGAGAGCAGCAACATTACTAAGCTATCAGACAATTTCAGCAGTAACCAGTGCAAATGGAGAGCCACGGGAAGAGCTTCCAGCACTGATCAATCTTTCACAAGAATCAGTTGAGCTTTACACCCCCTTCCTGCCTTGCCATTCCACAGTTGAGCAGAAGCCTTGGGACAGGCATGGGGCATGCAGTGTACTAAAGTCTGGGAAGGAAACCAGACAGGAGCTTTTGAGCTAAAGCTTCTGCCAGAGCCAATTAGCCAACGACAGCTGGATTGCAGCAGCTTTACAGGGGCAAGAGACAGCACAGTGACCTGATCTTACCTGAAGAGACAGGGCAGGGTGTTCCTGCAGCCAGCGTCAGTCTCTCTAGCTCTATAAGGACCTAGCAGCAAATGTACTCACTCAAACCATTCCTGGACCCCTGGATCAGTGCATTTTCCCTATTCCTAAGTCTCACTGAAACATGGACACAACAGGACTTTCTCAAGACAACACAGACGTGCCCCAAAAGCAACAGAGCAAGGTTGAAGTGGTATCTGCAGGTCCTACCATCCCTCCCCAGCCCTGATCGTGCTGTAGGTGGGCAGAGGGGTTCATACCCACACTCATGTCCTAGAGCAGAGTCCTAGAGCCCTGGACATTCATCTCCCCACATTCATCTCCTCCACTCCTGTGGAGGCAGGAATAAGGGCTGTTATGAGAGCTCAGCAAGGAGGATCATATTTTTGTCTCAGCATCTGTGGCATCTACCAGACTCCTGGAGCTACCAGAGGAACACTTGCATGACATGACCCAGGGCTAATCAGAGTTACAAACAAAACAGGGCCTGGGATTTAGTCCACCAAAATTGTTTCTCCCCTACAATACAACATTATGCTGATGTTTCAAACAAGTTTGGTTTTCTGTCTTTGAGTTTTGTCAGCCTACTTCTTGAGTCATGGTTTGACCTCATATCAGATGGGCTTAAACTATATAAATGCATATAGAAATACATACATGTGTTTAGGGAGGTAGAAGTTTAGGTCTCACCTAATCACTACAGTCCAGGAGCTTGGGCTTTACATAAACTTCACTGCAAGGATCACAGCCTGGTGGCAGAAGGGCAAAGCTGAACTGCACTGAACAGACAAGATAAAACTGCCTGGTCTGTGGGAGCATCCAGTGTCCATGGCCAGTACTGCACTCTGCCCCCTCCAGCGCTCTGCAATGTGCTCACTAGAGGAGGAGCATCATCATCCTGCCAGGCCTTGGAGAGATACCACCACAGCCTGGAGCATTCCAAGGGATTAGCAGGACCTGGAAAGGCCACCAAGACAAAACAGCAAACAGCAGAAGGTCCTCTGAGACCTTGTTGGGGTGGAGGGACTTGCACCAACTCTGTGGCTGTGCTGTCCCACAGCTGCTCAGATACAAGGGCAGGCAATGGTTTTCTCCTTTTTCACAGCTTTAACAGAGGGGAAGAGCTTCACAGAGGCAGAGTCCAAGTCTCAGCTGGGTTCAGTGAAAAAGGGAGCAACTGTGTCATGCCTGGAGTCACACCACTGACACTAAATCTCAATATTTGCATTAGGCAGAGTAACCAAAAAACATTCCCCAAATCCTAGACACACAAAGCCCTGCTCATTTCAGCTGCATTTCTTTGTTCCCAAACTTCTTCCTCCAGTGTCTCCAGGAAATGTGAGCAACTACCTGGGAAAGGCAGGGGATTGTGTAGTCTCAGGCCAAGGAAGTCATTGCCTTTTATATGAAGGGTACATACTGAGACTGCATCCTGTGCCTGAGCTATTCAATGGGCCCTGCAGGAGCATCCCGGCCCAACAGCTGTCTCAGGACTAGGAGAAGACCAGCTGCTGGCAGGGAGAGCCAAGGCACAAGTAACAAACAGAATGAATTTACTAGGTCAGCTCACAGCACCGGTGCCTCTCTGCCTGCATCTGTCAGCGTGATCCATTGCAAGAACAGCTGTTGAGCTCAGCAAAAACGGGCTAATAGAGACACCCATCCTGAAAGGAGGATGGCTGGTGCAATTTGAGGAACATTTGAGGGTGTGAGGGTGAACAGCTTTGTTCCCACTTGTGCACAGCTCTGCTGTGGGCCCCTCTACATTTAAACAGTATTTGATAGAATCATAGAACGGTTTGAGCCAGAAGGGACCTTAAATATTATCTTGTTATAACCCCCCTGCCATGGGCAGGAACACCTTTCACTAGGCCAGGTTGCTCAAAGCTCCATTCAGCCTGGCCTCAAACACTTCCAGCGATGAGGCAACCACAGCTTCCCTGGGCAACCTGTGCCAGTGTCTCACCACCCCTACATTTTCAAAGTCTTCTTAATTTCCCATCCAAAACTATTCTCTGTCAGTGTGAAGCCATTCCCCCGTCCCATCACTCCAGGCCCTTGTAAATAATCTCTCTCCATCTCTTCTTTGTGGGGTCCCTTCAGGTTCTGCAAGGCCACAGTTTGGTCACTCCAGAGGCTTCTCTTCTCCAGGCTGAACAGTCCCAATTCTCTCAGCCTTTTCTTGTAGGAGAAGTCCTTCATCCCTCTCATCATCTTGGTGGCCTCCTGTGGACTTGCTCCAGCAGGTCCATGTCCTTCCTGTGCTGGGGACCTCAATAGTTTAACCAGCTCTGGAGCCTGATCACGCCTCTGGCAGAGCATCAGGGCCACTAGAATTGCACTGTGCTCAATTTCGCAGGGCTGACCTCCTCCCAAAGGTTGGCACAAGGAGGACACATTAGAGCTGCTCTCCAAAATGAGCCTGTCCAGCAGGACCAAAATCTGTCCCCAGATCCGGGGCCGGAGCGGTGCCGCTCCCGGCGGTCACCAGAGGGAGCCCGATGCCCGGGAACGGCGCATCCTTCGGGCAGGGATGGACCTGCGGGTACAGGGGAGCGGCACGGGTGACTTTCTGCAGCCTCTCCTGGCTCCTTTCTAGTCAGCCATCATCAGACAAAATTGGAGCTCCCAGTGGCCTGGTGTAACTGTGCATAAGGATTTAGGGTATGTGTAGAAACTGAGGATGCGTTTGCAGGGCAGCTCCCAGGCAGCTGATGGCTTTATTGCAGATGACTCCCCAAAATCACCCTCCCAAAGAAAGGCACAAAATCACTTGAGAAGAAGGCCAGGAGTGTCAGAAAGGCCAGCCCTTGTCACAAAACCAAAATTTCTGTTCACTCCAAATTAATTGAGCAATTTTAGCTTAGAAAGGGAAACACTGTATTACACAGAACTACCGCTTTTCCACATCCCTGGGAAACCCTTATTCCACAAAATGGGTACAAAGTTCAACCCTGCTACAGTCACTGAAGCTGTCTGGAGCCATCCTCAGGTTGGGCAGGGCACCCTTCAGCCCCAGCACAAGCCCAGTTTTGACCTTATCCTTCAACTGCTGATTAAGGCTCTGCCAAAGCCCTGCTTCCTGAAAAGTCCTGAGGAGCTGACCTTCCCTCACTGCCCCATGGGTGCCAAAGGCAAATATATGCCTTGAAGCACTATCTCATCATTGGAGCTTTAAAACAAGCATCTCTTCCTGTGATATCTGCCTTTTTATAGGGGTAAATCTTATGCCTCCCCTGTTCTTCCTTTATGTATTGGGGTAACTCTTGTCTACCACATTTTATAAGTCTTTGCCACCATTTGTAGAGCAGCTTCATAAGACACCTACACCAGACACAATTACTGCAGCTGCTCCTATGAGAAGCTCCTAAACTACACTGCTTATTTCAGGAGAAAAAAACAAACAAACAACCCACCCACAAAAGCAACCAACAACCCGCCCAACAACTCCCAAAAAAACAACCAAACACCAACACTCTCACACCACCTCACCTCCTTTTTCACTCTGTAGTCTGTGAAAAGAGACGAATACTTTCCCTGGGCTCCTGTTTAAGTCCTTCAGGTGTGATGGGTGTGCAGGGTAACTGTTGGCTGACCCCGAACACCTGGGGGCCCTTTCACCCCAGAGCAGGCTCACCCGCTGTCTAATCTTTAAAGGACCCAATACACGCTGATATCCTCCCTGTAATTGTCACCATCTATATCTTTTGAGTCCCCTGCAATACTCCTACAGATCTCCCACCTGCTCCCTGAACAATCATTTTCCCTGTCCCCATAGCTCAGCCTTCTCTCCCCTATTCAGTTTTGGGCCCTGCCCAAACTGGAGTAAGTTAAGTGAAGAGCCACCAAGGGAGTGGGGGACTGGAGCATTTGCTCAGCGAGAGGAGGTGGGCTCGTTCAGCCTGGTGAGAAGACTTCAGGGGAACAGAACAGCATCCTGCTGGTTAACAACCAGCTTACTCCTCATGGTGGTACATGGTTTGGAAATGAGAGAGTTGAAAGAAAAGAGGTTGAAATTGGGTACAAGGAAAAAATTCTTTACCATAGTGACAGTCAAAGCCTGGGACAGGCAGCCTAGGGAGGTTGTACACCCACCCTTGGGGGTTTTCAATGCTAGGCTGGATAAAGCCCTGAGCAACCTGATAAGACCTCAGCACTGACCCTGCCATGAGTAGCAGGTTGGACCAAAGTCCTTTCCAACCTGATTCAGTCTGCTTAAGGAAAAGAGGGTGAACCGGAATGATAACCAAGTCCAGATCTTCCTCCCCAGCCGGGTTGTGGGAACCCTGCCATCAGCACCACCACCCTGGGATCATCCCATGGCAGCTTGAAAAGCCTTGTCAAACACTGTGAATGTCAAGGGAAAAAAGTAGGACAAAGGATTGAACTGAGTTGTGACAGTGACACGTGTCTGTGCTGGGGGAGGAGGAGGAAGAAGTTGAGCACACAAGTTAAGTGGGCCAAGAGGCTGGACACAGCAGTGTATCAGCTGCATCACCAGCAGAGTGAAGCTGTGAGGTGTAAATACATCCTTCCCCTGCCATGTGCACGGCCTGGTCACAGAGGGTGCTCAGATGCGAGCAATGGCTTCCTTGCAGTAAGAGCAACCAGGCACAGATTTAATTCTTACTGTATTTTAACTGCTGAGGGGGCTGAGTGAGATGTGGGGAGCACCAGGCCCTCATTCTGCTGCAAGGGGCAGGTCTTGGCAGTGACCCAGCTGCTGGGACAGCTCCCACCCCAGCCTCTGCCCCTTCTTCCCCAGGGAGAGAAAAAGCTGTGAAGATGCTCATGTTATCTAATAGAAGAGAGATCTCAAATGTACTATGACTCACTCACCTTTCAAAGCTGTCAAAAAAAAAAAAATGCACAAAAACAACCCAAGCCCAACACAACTTAGAATGTAGGGGAAGGAAATCAAGGTAAAAATAGTGGCTGAAGGTTTGGTTTCTGGTTTGGTGTGTGTCAGGAAAGGCAGCCAGACACAGACGGGAGTTCAGGCTGGACAGCCTGTGGCCACTGCTGCACTTCTGCCCTGTCCCAGGAATCCATCCATCAGCTCCACTGGGAAGGTGATCCCAGCACTTTGAAACCAAAAGTGAATGGAATCCAGCACCACCAAAGCATCCCTGCCACCTTGGCTAACCAGAGTCAGGTGCCCACTCTGCCAGAAGGACAGACCACGACAGAAATGGTTCTTTTGCTGTAGTGCTGCCTCTCTTGGCCTCTCCCAGGGACACATTTCTCCAAGTGAGGGAAATAATTTCCTCCAAGCAGATGAGTCCCACCCTCCACTTCCCTAGCACAGGTGGAGGGGATGGTAATTGGATCTTTGAGGTACAGAGGTGTTTTTAGTTGCTATTTGCTCTGAAAAAGCAAAATACAGGATGGTTACTAAACAGTGAGCTCTGAATCTCAGCATCAAGATCAAAAATTAGGATTAGATACAGGAATATGCTGTGAGATATTTGGAGTCACTCAGAGCCATCTCAGGTATAAAGATGTCCCATAACCCCTCTCTCATTTTCTGTCTTAAAAATGGTGTCTTTTTGCTCCTGTACTCTAAATATGGTGCTGGTCCAGAGCCACACAATGTAATAGGATCACCACAGGATAACTCAGGTAGGAGAGGACATGTGGAGGTCATTCTGCTCCAAGAAGGAAGAATGATGAGGAAGACCTTCCCACTTTCCCAGTGTGTCCTTTGTGACCACTTGAGCATCTTACCTCAATCTTGCCCATGTTCTGAGTGTCCTGCTGTTGAGTTTATTAATGTAACCTCTGAATTTAAAATCAAACAAGTGCCCAGGCTGTACAATTGGGCCACAGAGAGGGTTGGTCTGCTTCAAAGAAGAGGTGACAGGTTTTGCAAGAATCCAGTAGGCTGGGATGGGAAAAATGTCAGGATCAAAGACAGCTGGTCCAAAAGAAGCTCCAAACCAGCCAACTCGGAGCTTTGCCTGTGCAGTTCAACCACTGGCTGGCTGCCTGTGAAGTTACCAAATGACAAAGGATTTGCCAGAATTGGGTTATGTGGATTATCAGAGGAGAAGCTGGCATTAGGTGTGCTGAGCACATTGCTGAGGCCTCTCTTTTTAGGCATTGTGCCCCAATTGAGTTCAAAGCGGGGATTGTGGCATGAGAGGCAAACACTCAAGCTCTGTCCAAACAAGGTCCAGAGGTTTAGGTGCTCAGCATTTAGGTGCTTGCAAAAGATGTTGACCCCTGAGGCTCATGATAAAATCTAAAGCTCCCTTTGAAAATTAAGTGTTTAACATGAAGGAGCTGGTGTCCCATTGATCTGCTGCCAATGTTTTAACAAGAGGATGCCACAAGTATTTCCCTGTGAGAATTTTTCACAGTGAACGGGGAGAGAATTACGTTTCTTATGTTTGCATAAAGAAGGATTTTCCAGCCAGCAGGAAGAAGAGAGAGGGCAGCAGTGTGAAAAGTAAAGAAAGGACTAAGTCTATGTGCATTAAAAATGTTAAATAAATGCAAACATTTGTGCCTTGAAAATCAAGGTCTGTGTATGATTCAGGGAGAATTTATCCTAGAGGAGGGAGGAGGAAGCCCACAGCTCTTTTCCTTCAGGGAATATTTTTTTTTTAAATTATTAACACTTTATACAATCTGGTGCTCTTCTAAATATAATTTTATTAGCATGAGAAGCCACTTGGCAGCAGGAAACTAATGCTAGTGAGTTCCCAGTTTTCAAGACAAAGCGTTCTCTTACAAGGAAGAGGAAAAAAGACTGATTTGAGAAGAAGAGCCTTGCAGCTTCTGCATAAAACCAGCCTCCACCTGCCATTATCTTGGTGCAGGCTTAAATGGAGCAATATTCCCTACCCTCAAGCTTGCTTGACTCTGCTTTCCAAAGGAGATGAGGCATATGCAGTCACACTGTTCACCAGCTCTCCCGTCACCCTCCCACAATAACCTCTGAGAGAGGAAGGAACATGTCTTGGGAGGCTGGAAAGGGAATTGAGGCGCCCGCTCTCACCCACCCCCTGCGATGGGGAGAGTCGGGCAGGAGCCCTTGAGCAGGGGCTGCTTGGCTGCCCGGCAAGCTTGTGACAATTTTTCAGGCAGGACGGGACAGAAGAGCTGTGGCTGCTGGGGACGGGAGGACAGAGCTCACGGGAGCCGTGGGAATCGCCGCTCCGGCACAGGGAGCGCCTTTCTTCCCGGGAGGAGGGTGATGCAACAATGCGGGGTAGCAAAGCCGTACATTAGGCTCCAGTACGGCTGGATCAAAGCGTTTTTCTGGGTATTGTGGAAAAAAGAGTCCAGCCAAGGAATCGTGCTGAGGTTTATTTTATTGAGCAGAGACAGCAGAGGCGAGGGCAGGCTGTTCCTGAGTCCAGGCACAGCTGTGTGCAGCCACTGCCAACAGGGGCTCAGCTCTTGCTGCTCGGTGACAATGAGGACTCAGCATTTCCCCAGGTGCTTCAATCTTATTTTCCCTCCACTTCTCCTGTAAAAAGAGCGAGATAGACTTAGGCCAAGCACCAAATAACACACAGTAGTGTGGGACAAAGAGCTCATCCATCCCAACAGGCCTGACTTGTGCCAGCTTAACCTAGTGCCTTGCGGGGAATATCAAGCCATTTTCCCCTCTCCTTTTTCCATAATTTTCCCTAGGATAAGACAGCCTTAGGTGCACACTAAGTCTAAGGATTGTTAAGGAAAAAACTATATTTTGGAAGCACATTCCATCCAGGGGGACTGGCTCCTATTGCATCTCCTTTAAAAGGTGACAGAGCTCAGGAAAAGGAGAAACATCATGTTCTTCCCCTGAGAGCTTGTGTCTTGTTCCACAAAGTTCATTCAGACTTTTCAGGAATAGCTTGGCATGGCTCAGCTCCCACATTCCTCCAGGCACTTCTCAGTATCCAGGAGTGTGGGCAGTGAGAGCTGCAGCCTGTGGCATATAGTGGGAATTGTGCATCAATTTAGTGTGTGTGGAAGGTACAGGCAGGATGCAATTGCCTCCCAGGCCCTGTGCTGCCTCTCAGCATGGCAACCAGCAGCCTGCAATGCCTAGAAATGAATTAAAATTAACTCGCCCCAAGGAGGAAATATTCCACTTGGCATGACGCAGGACCTAGTCCATATAACAGGAGCAGCCTGGATGCAGGGCCTCCCCTCCATGAAGAACATCATTAGATACATGGCAATGAAGCCAACTCTCTCTTATTTCCATTCCCTCTGTGTCACTTACAGCACTGCCTTGCAGAAGGCACACTTGTTCCCGTAGGTGATGCCATCAGTGCCACAGTGAGGGTTGGACTCCCTCGTGCAGTACACGCTCCTGTTTACGAACTCTTTACAAATCTGCACAAGAAATTGAAAAAAACAAACCTTTCAGGACTCCCATACTCTTTGTTTCACTTTCCAAATTGGACACAAGATCACTAAAGTAATGCTTTCTCAGACAAGTGATGACACAGACAGAAAAAGCCCTCCCAGAAATGAGCAGAAGCAGCGTTTCAGGGGAATTTTTGCCCCATGTTTGTGGAGGGAAACTGTAGTCACCTTGGAGAACTCCTGATCTCCCAGTGACAGGAGTGGATTAGCCTAGGCATGCAGGAGAAGAGTCAGCACTGATGCTCTGTCAGGCATTTGGAGTCAAGTTACCTCCCTCCTGCAGGGAGGTCTTGCGAAACTCTGCACTCAGCTTGGTTCTTGCTGAACCTCTGCCTTCCCAGAGGAAGGAGGAGAAAAACATAGTCTATGGTGAATTAAAAATGGTGCCCAGGAAGTGTACAGGTATCCCGTCTCTATACAAGTCCCAGTGAATGACTTAATTTTGGGGAATAGAACACTCAAGAGTCCATTTGTTTCATGAGAAGATTGGACAGAGGAGCAAAGTCAAAAGTGGTGCAGTGTGTAAACATTGCCCTTGTGCAAGCAGAGGTAGATGCAGCTGTGGGAAACATTTGCTAAACCAACCATCTTTTTCCCTAGTCTACCTCCTAACATGGCCACACATAGGATCCTCTGTGTAGTGATGAACTCCCCAGTGTTGGGAATTCTTGGAAGGGCCCACCTGCTCTCAGCAGACTTTAAAAACTCTTTAGCAAGAACCAAGATTTTGGTTAAAAAAATTCCTCTAAAGTGGAATGACATGACTGGATGTGGCACTCAGAGCTATGGTCTAGCTGACAAGGTGTGACTGGTTAAAGGTTGGACTCGATGATCTTGGAGGCCTTTATCCAACCTTAATGATACCATAATTCTATGAAGTGCAGATTCAGCAAGCAGAAACAGCAGCACTAACCTCTTCAATGTCTTGACCTGCTACATCTGGAACTAAAAAAAATAAAAAAAAAAATTAAAAAAAAAAAAAAAAATAAAAACCAAACAGAGATTTTATGCATCAGCATTACTTTCTGATAGAGTCTGAACTAAAGTCATAAACCCTTTATGCAAATCACAGTGAAACATACTCCAAGTTTTTCTTACTCCATCATCCTGCGCAGCAGAAGAGGGGGCAGGCAATACATTACCTTAATTGCTTTTTAGTATTTCTGTATTTTGAAAAATGTTACTAAAATACCATGAAATCAGTCGTTCAGCTGCTAACTACACCTCAGACACATAAGCCAGTCTCCTGGAAGGCAGCCACTCCCAGGGAAGCAAGTTGCCATATCGGATCTGGAGCTGTGCTCCCAGCGATTTTAAAGCTATATGGGCTTTTAAGGCTTTTAGGCTCCTGCATATCTGAACAGTGCAAATGGCCAGTACTGTTAACAGGAGCATGCCATGGAGAAGGAGACCTTACAGCCCAGAGACTCTCTCAGAACAGGCTCGTCCTGGGTGAGATACAGAGAAATGTCATGGGGTGATGCAGAGCAGAACAGGCACTGTCGGTCAGTACGAGCACAAAAACACCCTCTGTAACCACAGGCTCCGAGCTTGGAGCTGATCAGTCCATCCTCTTTATATTTCTTCCCAGCAAAGCCTGCAGTCAGGTGTTTAGGTTGAGTCAGAGCTGTGAAATGGGGCAACCCTGCCATGTTTCTGAGGGGGAGCCTGACACTCGAGGGTGGCTTGAATGCAGATTCACAGAATCTGGGTCACAGCACTGTGAGACAAATTCCCAGCATCTCCCACAGCAGCAGAGGTTCGGATTTGAGGCTGTACTTGCTGGGTCAGTGGGGTCACTGCGATGCTGCTCTGGTGGCCCGGGGCAGGAGGGAGCTTGGGACAGGAGGTAGGAGGGCCTTGTCCTACACTCCACCCTCCCCAATGGAAATCCCACTCAGCCCTCAGTCAGCTCAAACATCATCCATCAACCTCCCCTACTATTTTTGCCCTTTATTGTTTTATCCCTGGTGCTGGCACATTTACCCTGTCCTCAGGTTTGGCCAGGCTGCCTTAATGGTAAAGGCATTGGTGTGGCTATCTGCATATTATTTACAAAACAGCTCATTAGATAGGTCTTATAAATATTACATGCAGCTACAGAAGACTTTGTGATGATGCCTCTTGACATCTGTTTATTTTACAGGAGATCACAGAGTTTGCTGCTATTCTGCCTGGCCTTGGAAGGAAGCTTAAGCCTTCTGACAAAACCCTGTCCCAATTAAGACTCAATTAGGGACAGATGAATATTTCATAATGAATAATGTGTACAAAGCAATTCACCTCTTTTCTCCATGCACAGCTTGCCATTTTCTCAAGTGAATTCTTTATTCAAATTATTCGCAGAAAAACAAGTATAAATAATTCTTGTTCCACACATTCTTCAATATCTGTTGCCACAAACCTTGCAGACCTGGGTCAGCTGGACTCAAGCAAGTGATAACACTGACATGGTCTATATGTTCAAAAATCATCACTCAGCTTCCCCGCATCATCAGAGAGATGTGTAAATCTCCAGATAAATAGTTGCTGAATCCTTTTAATTTGCCCTCTTTGTTCTGACTCCTTGAGGACATTTGAATTTAATTTTCAAGCTTTTCTCTGCAACATCAACGAATGCTGAAACTTTCATCTAATTACGTCTCCACATCTCCAAGGAAAACACCAAGTACCAAGATGCTTAGAATCAAAACAAGAGCAGATGACCCTGAGGTGAGTGAGTTCTTCTCTAACTGGTTCAGCAAAACTCTCCAGCGAACATTCATACCAAAAACTCATAATTACACTCTGCTTTGGTACATTTGCTGAAGAGATGCTCAGAATTTGCTTGTTCTGTCTCCCAGTGACACCTCCGCTGCGTTATTCACTGTGGAGGCACACAAGGAGTGGAAATATGTCATATGAGTGAGCAAGTTCCGCAGATATTTTCTACTTGCTCAGCTTTATCTTCAAGCCTGTCAGCCAGTGATCAAGGCTCTCCGAAGTTTGTTGTCAGGAGAGGTTTTGGGTGTTTTTTCTTTCCTAGGCTAGGGAAAAGATCACTTACCAGAGAAGAAAGAGAGCAGCAGCAGGCTGAGAAGCACTAAGGCACCTGTTGCCTTCATGCTGCAGGGAGCTCTTTAGTCCAAGCCCAGTGATCGGAGCGGGAGGTGTCGTCTCAGCCCCGGAGCCCACAGTGTGCACACAGACCTGCCCTTCTGTGTATTTATGTGCCTGTCCATAGCTGTCCTCATTCCCCACCTTAATTGTGAGAACTTCTCCACTTGGTTTCTAAAGCCATTATTGGTCCTGGCCAGTTTATTGTGCTTTAAGGAATGCTGCCCTGTCCACATCAAACCTAGAAAGGGATAATTATATGAGTGATAGGCAGGTTTGTAATATAATTATTTTTTTTTCCAAATAGTCACAGGATTCTCACAAGGGTGAATTTTCAAAGCAGTGATTCATAGGGGAAGCTGGTAATTTTCATTCTCTGGGCCCTTGCTGAATGCCAGTTCCGAGCCTTTGAGTGCAGCGTGATGACACTCACTAGACGTTACGAAATAAGTCACAGCATGAGAATGTGTTGTCTGTGAAACCAATTATACGTTGTTCCCTGGCTATTTTTGAGGATGGTTCTAAATTTGTTGAGTTGGGGTGGAGAAGCACTCAGATGTGACATGCTCTCATCGCTGCGTGCACAGTCCCAGATATGACTGCTGACTCTCCTCCCTGAACTATTTAAACTCTAGCTGTCAATGTTTTCCAGTTTTTCACATTCCCAAACATATGTTAGGGCTCTGCTCCCACAGCAAGTGGCAATGAAGGGAATCTGATGGGGAATAGGGAAATCTGAGCTCTATTTCCAGCTGAGGCTGTGCAAGGATTTATGTTCAGCTGCACCATTCGCCAAACACCTCTTCAGATAAGAATAAGCTTAAATGTTAGTATGCTTTCCCATGGAGACAAAGCTTAGGACAGCGATGTGTATAGATATATCTCTTTATTGGTTCCCCCAGCAAATTTTTAATCCACTAGTGCCAACTAAATTTTACACAGGAATGAAAAAAATTAAAAATAATAAAGACATTTTCATACATTTTTTAGCAACAGAGGAAAGATGCTATTAACATCCCAAGCCAGCAAGGGAAGGAGTTTCTGTGAGAAAGCAATGTTATGGATGCCCTATATCTGGGGAAGCATTACAGTTCTCAACTTGCTAGACATCTGAAAATCCACACGACAGAGAAACCATGACTGACAGGTGAATCCTCAGATATCTATTAAGTGTGAGCTCACAACACAGCCTCTCATATAATTTAGTTATCAAGTCTGTCAGCCACAGCGCCGTTCAAAACCACGCTCGGTTCTGCCACTCGCAGCACTACCTGTTTGCCTTTTCTAGTTTCATACGTCACTGTTCATGACCACAGCCTTAATGCCTCAGCCCCTTATCTGCCCAAACATTTCAGTTGCTGCAGCACAACTGACTGGCTAAAGCCTCAGCAAATGCACTGCAGGGACCAACCCCTTCCGGGCTGAGGAGGGGAAAAGACTAAATTACCAAGCAGATGATTATTGTTATTACCCATTTCCACTTCTTTATAACATCTGAACAGTCCAGTTGCCAGTGTAGGTGAGGGAATTCTGTCCCTCTGACAATCTGGGATAGAAGAAGGGCACCTGGACCTTGTTTTGCATCCTAAGGGTTAGTTGGGCAAAGTCTTGCTGGTGTCAAGCTGAGTACTAACCTGTGCTGGGCCAGTCTTTAGACTTAAATACTACAAACCTTTCCATATTCTAGAAAGTCCTTGCTTATAGGCTTGTGAGGCATCTGGAATACAATCACATATTCACCATTTGCCCTCCCTTTTGCTGCAGGTGAGCTGCTCTTTGGGCTTTTCCAAAGCCTTCTGAGCTCCTAAGAAAGTATCTGGAATCCTCAGGCAGAAACTACCACCACAGAGGAGCTTCACTGTAGGACCTCGCCATTGAAAACAATTTCCTTCTATAGCCAAAACTCCACTAGTCTGTGGCCACTCTATAAACCTTCTTGTCCAACAAGAAATCATAGCCAAGCTCTGTCCTGTGTTGACAGGTGTCTGTTCACATCCACCAGGTATTGTTCCTTAACTATTCTTCAGACACACAAGCAGGTAAACAGTGAGGACTCATATGACTCTTCAGTCTGTCTTTTATTAAGAGCAGTCATAAAGCCATGATGTGATTTATACTGCCTGTACTAATACAAAACCACCTGAAAATAAGAAGTTTCATTACTCTTCCTAGAAGCGCTGCTCTGGGCTGGTTCTAGGGGAAGAATGAACCTCTTATCTTTATCTACAAAAATCCTTGTCAAGAAATTATCTTCTTCAGGAAACAAGATGAAAAGAAAAGGCTTAGAAGTCACAGATTTTGTCCTAAATATCAGCCTTAGCAAGAGCTATTTTTTTACATAACAAGAGAATGGGAGGTGGAGAAAGGATGAGGAAGGGAATGTGTGAGCCATGGCACTTGGGAATTTTTGCCTGTGCTGTTTGCATATTAACTCCTTGACTCACCCAAAAACATGGCACATCATCGTGAACATTCATATGTATCACTGCTCCTCCAGTGCATTCTTTAGGCTCCCACAAAGATGTTATCTCCATACCTTTTTTCCCAAGATAGAAAATATGTTGGAGCTACTAACACGTCTGCTGGCCCTTCTTTCCTGGAGTTAGAAAATCCAAGACCTTTTTCCAAAGGGTCCCCTGCCTTATCTCTGCCTCAAATACCCCCAATACAGCTTTTCAGTTTTCTTCTTCAAGAAGCTGAAAGCCTGAGCCCAGTCTAATTTCTCCTCAGGTTCTCATTAGGCTCATTACAGCCTTGCGTAGCTTGCTGCAATTTTCTGCTGATGAGCACAGTCTCGGTGGACACACCCTTCAAGGAAGCAGCAGTTCCTAATTTTCTTCCCTCCCTTTGACATAATCCTCCTTTTTATAATGCACCCCCAGACCCGCCCCTTGCCCAGGTGAGACCAGGTAGGGCTGACTAGGGCCACCTTTCACACCTTCTCAGGGCCATCCCCCTATGTCAAGGCCCCTAAAAGGATCCGTTCCTCCCAGTCTCAGAACTGTAACAAGGACAAATCCATTTGCACTCTATAAGACATCAAAATTAGGAAAGTGGCACTACTTTGTAGCCTGGTTTCTCTTCTGATGGTTTGCTACAGAGTGACATTCTCTCGTGAGGGCTTGGGTGAGTGTGTGATGTGCATTAAGTTTTGCTCTTTATTGTGGTTTATTCCACAACTTCTCCTGCCTGACAGATATGTACCCAAAAGCCTGAACACCATGAAAATAGAACCAAAACCAAACATTCCATGGCAAAGATTGTGGCTGCATTTAGTTTATTGATCGATCAAAGCAGAGACCAATGCATAACAATCGAGGGAGCAAGGAAGAGCGTGTTTGATTGCCGAATTTGCAAGGGAGAAGTCATGATGAAGGGTCCAGCTCCAGCGCTTAGCACTCGCCCTGGTGGCGGACGACCAGATTTGCACGGCCGCGGCTGAAAAGAGAGACCAAAGTTACAAACATGGATCTCATTTTCATGGCCTAACTTCACCCAAATAAGCCAAATGCCCTTGTGCTCTCCAGCTTATTAAGTACTTCACTCAGTGTTTCGTCTCTTCTCTGATACCCCGGGTTACACACTTTCATATGTTAGAGAGATTTGGGACAAATCCCATAATTTTGGACACCTCCTGCTGTCACAGTTTCAATTACCCTGACCGGGAGGGACTCAGCAATGCTATGAGCCTGCAAGCGGGAATCTGATTTTAATTGCAAGGGAAGGAGAAGACTCACTCAGGCTTAAGATCTGCAGTGCCTAGGGGGTGACACAGGAGTGAGTATTGGGAGAGGAACACGGGGCAGGGATGGATTTATCAAGGAGCTAATGGGAGCTCTGGGGCTTCCACACCAGCTGCCACCACTGTGTGTGGGCTCCAGCTGCTCTGGTTTCATGGCCACACGGTGAGCTCTGTACTTACTTAACTGCGCTGCAGAACAGGCACTTGTTTGCATAAGTTCTGCCATCGGAACCGCAAATGGGGTTGTACTCGGAGGTGCAGATGTTGTTGCCCTTCTGCTGGGTGCAGTCAATGTACTGTGGCTAATAATGGAGCAAAAAACAGGTTTTAAAGCTTTTGTTCCCTGTATCTTCCTACATAAGTGCTTTATGTTTATTTAATATTCATGATATAGCAAAGCATAAAAGCACTTTTCAGGAGCAGGGCTCTGTTGTTCCAGCAATTCTGCAAACTCAGAGGCAAAGAATGTTCTTGCCTGGAAATGCCTGAAGTAGGGAGATGTCAGAGGCAAAAATATCTAATAAATACTATTATAAGTAGTGAAATGACCATGCTGATATTTCCAGGCTGGCTCTCCCACTGCCTGCCCTGGTTCATCAGGCAAGCGGGGACAAGTGAACAGAAAGGAGGTGGTCACAAGCCCCACTGCAGCAAGTACTCCAACCTGGGAAATCACCACTACTAATAAAGGCTGGTAGTACAGGACCCTCCTGCTCTCCCACAGACAGGATGACACAGCATCTCTTGCTCATCCAGTTTCCCAGTAAATGAAGGTCTCAGCACCCACTGCGTGTTGTGTTCCAAGGTCAGAGAGGGGACCACGTATCTGAACCGCGGATTTGGTTCAGTACCTATTGACCCCAACATCCTCTAACTACTTTCCTCAAATCCTATTTCCAGACCAAATGCACCAGGACAGTGCAGGCATTTCTGTTATTTAGTTATGAATCAGTGAATTTGTGTTGCAAAAGGTGACAGCAGCAAAGAGCGCAGATTTCTGAGCTTTACCTGCTGGTAGCACTGTCCATAACTCTGCAGATTCACTTCCAGTCCGCTCCTTTGGAAAGAAAGAGAGTTGAGAATGAATGAGCACAGTGCAGCTGCTTCATGAGTCAAACTACCTTGTTATGCTCCAAATACCAAGAGGAGCAGCTACCGATCCAGAAAGCTGTCCCACAACCCAGGCCCTTCACTTACGCCACAGCTCTACAGAAGAGGCACTTGTTTCTGTAGGTAACACCATTGGTGCCACAGATGGGAGAGTAATCCTGGGTGCAGGGGATGGTCAGACCATTGCCGGGCTTCAGGTGACCAGTACAGTCGACCTGAAACAACCACAGAACCACATTTTAATCTCTACTCCCCTTGGCATCACCCCTGTGTAATGGAGCATGGCGCAAGAGACAACTCCCCCTTTTCTCCAGAGCCTCAAGGGGACAGGGTTCTCCAGCCCCAGTGTGGTGGAGTTGGAGGAGCATAGATGAAAAATCCTGCATGTGGATGTAGCAGGGAGTATCTGTCTTGAAGTGGGCTTCATCGCTGTCATCTTGGGGATTTTCACCCTGAAGGCCACTGTGAAGGATCTTTGCCTAAAATACCTTATGCAGCAGCAACTTCTGCTGTGATATACCAATGCCCCTTGAAAATAGAGTTTACACTCAGCTCACTGTTTCTGCAATCCCTCTGAGTGTGTTGAAATGGAAGTCATTGTATTATGTTAAATTGCACAGCCAGAGTGTTTCTTTACTCTCTCTCTCTCTAAACTAAAAATAGACATGCTATGCCACTTCATGGTAACTCCATATATTGATAAACAAACTTTATGATAGATACTCCAATAGAATCATTTTTTCTGTTACAAAATTATGATTCAGTCAAAATCCAAACTTCCTCTGGGAATTTCTTAACTTCAAGAAGCCTCTAAGTCTAAATCTGAAAAGAAGTGTTTTCATAATGCTGAACGAAACATTCTCAAAATCAAAAGTTCCATTTCTAAAGTCTGGTGTTATACAGAAGATATTTTGCACTTTAAAAGTCACTGATTTTAACAGTTCAAATAAAATGTAAATTAAAAACTTGCAAATTTGAAATTCTTCATTTTCATTCGATTTCTGACAGTAAGAAATTGTGTGGGTTCAGTACAGAATTAATCCTAGGCAAGGTTTGTGTCTAGATCTCTGCCGTAATTTCACCCACCGCTGCTCAGAGCAGCAGGAGAAGGAACCGTTCTCAGACCGTACCTTAACGCATCTTCCATCGTGTTTCTTGTCAAGGGCACGGTTACGGCTAGAGGGAGAAAGAGAGAAGGAAAGGAAAGATTAATCTCTTCATACCATGTAGTCATCTCAATCATCAAGTCTCTTGACTCGTAAAGCCCCAGTAATTAATCAGATTCTGGAGCTTTGACACGGAAGATCATGAGCATTAGGGAAGACAGAAACTTAAGAAAAATCTAGTCCACCCCACGATTAGTCACAACACCAAGGGCTTCTGCCTGCTGCTTGAACTGGCATTGTAGGTGATTGGGAGACCTTCTACTCACACGAAATCCTTGCAGAGGGAGCACTCATTGGGGTAGGTTCGGTCGTTGGTTCCACAGACAGGGCTATAGTTGCGGGGACAGGCAATAGTCATGGTTTTTCCAGATATTCCAGACAGGTATGTGCTGCAGGAGGCCTGAGAAAGAGGAATTGTAATGTCTCCAGGTGGAGAGAAGGCTATGATTAGCTTGTGCTAATCATGTTTTTGCTGCGTTGGGAGGCTACTGATGGTTATTTTTTTCTCTATGATTCCTCCAAGGTGAAGAGGAGAGAGAACAAAATACACCATGTATCTTACAGCATATGAAAGCACCTTTTTGCTAATAAGACTTAAAGTACTTTTGGTGAGAATTACAGGCAAAAATGATCATTCCTTGGGGAATGAAGACAGGGAAGATATTTAGGCAGTTATTCAATAGTCATATAGATTTTCTGCTGGCACTCTGTGCTGTGCTGACTGGCACTCTACATTATTAATCGCTGTCTTTTTAATCATCAACATGGTAAGTTATCTTTCTCTGACAAAGGTATTTTCTTATGTTGGGGAGAAGAGATGCACTTAGGGGCACTTCTTTTTATTTGCTCTCCATTTTTAATTTTTTTTTTCCTCAAGCCTTCCCTGGAATGCAGTGTGAGTATGAATTATTGATCTAGACTTAGAAATCAAGACTAAATCACAAGCAATTCTACTACTCACCCGTCGTTGAGCAACAGCAAGATCTGCAATAAAAACAGAGATTATAAAATATAAAAATTGTACAATGTCCTTGACTAAAGTTCTTTGGAATCATCAAATTCCCTACAGAGTAACCAAATACACTTTCTCATTATTGAGAAGTGATTGTTTTCCTGAATGTTTTATCTACTCTAAGTAAATGAGAAGTTATATACTGAGATTAAAAAACTCAATTATTTGTGAAACCAGGAATTTTGACTCACTAAAGAAGAAACAGGACATAAAATATTCTCCTTTTTTTTTGTCACTATTATCCCCACTAAGGCTCATAAACTTAAAGCAGACATAGATCCTACCGATCTATAATGTTTATCTGCATAAGGGTGACGTTCATTAAAAGAGAGCCTGCATATTCCTAAATCATCACATCCCCAAAAGGCTGCACTCTCCTTAAGGATGTATATAGACATGCAGAGGATTGGGAGGACTAGAGATGCCAGCATAGACTGTAGCAAAAATGACTTACCAGAAAGGCAGCCAAGGACCAGCCCAAGAAGGGCAATGCTACTTGCCATCTTCATGTCGGCGATGCTGTAACGGCTGCTACTGGAGAGTCTGTAGCCGGTGAGTTTGGGGATGGTTCTCAGCCTCCTCTGTCCCCACTATATATATACATCTCCCCGACCTTGTGAAGTCATCACAGAAAGTAATTATTTGCTCTGTAAACTAAGAAAATTGTATTGATTATTGAGTTGAGCTCTAAAGAATACTTGCTTGTTAGAGAGATGCCCAGAAGAATTAAACAAAAATTTGAGCTACACCCAGCTTGTTAACAAAGGCACCCTGCTGTACAACGAGTGATTTGTACTTTGCAAACAGGAGCACTGTCTCAATAGTGGATGTTGTGAAATTACGTATGGAAGTTGGGGAAGAAAAAAAAGCCCATTTGTTGGAAGTGTTTGCCCTGCACACACCATATCACACGTGCTAGACAGGAATGGGGTGCCAGGACACTTTCATGGTACAGCAGAGTGAGGGAACAGCATCATGGGACACTCTGAGCTTTTACAGACATCAACTCTGGGGTTTGGCAGACATCAGTGTACTTAAAAGGTTCTGAAGGCTCAGTGAATCTCTCCACACTCTCTGCTGTAATTTTCTGGTACACTGGATTTCTCACCAACAGGAAGAAAACAGTCATCAGAAGAGGAAAGCATTACCTAAAACCTCAGAAGTTTATAAGACAATTCTATGAAGGAGTAAGAATTATTAATCTTTTGGCAATGGGCATTAGTCTGATTAAGAAATTATGAGAATAAGTACCCTTAAATCTGTACTGGGATAAGGTTTCCTATTAATGGCAAGCAAGTGGTATTCTGTGCAGGTGACACGGGCTTCTTAATACCAAAGACATTCCAGAAAAATTTCCAGTAGCTGCAAACAGAAGGCGAGCCGTTAGGCTCCCCCCTTCCCCCACAATTATATGGCATTAAATTTAGAGTGTCAGCTGAAAGTCATGTTTTAGGGAAGATAAGTGATAAATAATGTGCTAGGCTCTGCTAAGTGGTTCAACTCTATCACAGGTGTATGGAAAAACAAATAAGGGATATTGCATGAAATAATAAATTTTTGATTTAAGGTAGTCATGGAAGGAAGTGACGGATGGAACTTGTTTGTGCTTTAGAAGAGGTTTGATTCATACATGTGGCTTAAAGGCAGCCTGAGTTTTAAATAGAAAATCAGAATTGGTTTTCTTATTATCCTGGGAGATGTTCAACACTTGGCATGAGCAGATAAATCATAAAAACATAGCTGAAAGTGTAAGGGAATTGTAGTCACAGAATAGAGCTTGTGGGATTTGGCCTGATTATATCAATGAAATCATTTTCCTGAAAAATAAATGAATAATGCTATTTGGATCTCATTCACAAATATCACAAGTTGAAGGGTTCCTTTGAAAGTTGTTTCTGTTGCATTCTTAGTATCCTGAGTGAGTTGACTTTCAGATTCCTTGAGCTGATTGTGAGCATATTTGGAAAGGAAGCATTAGTCACGGAAGCATTAATAATTATTATTTTCCAGGGGCAGGAATGCCAAAACCTGAAAACAAAGCTTCCTCACAACTTGCACCAGCTGCTGGTGGATGTGGTGCTTGCCAGATCTGTGGTGGCTGGGGAGGCTACAGGAACAGAGTCTGTCTCCTCTTCAGCCCTGCAGCCTGAGCTTCTCCATACTCACCTCCAGATCAGAGATCCTCAGCTAGCAGAAGCTGTGATGCTTCTGTTTCCTCTCCTGCAAGACTGAAATCACACATGGCAGGTATCTGCCAGGGAGTGGCACTGCTCTCATGTTTGCCCAACACCCGCCCTTTCATTAGCTAGATCCGCTGGGAAGATCCCCTGTGAAGATCCCCTCTGATCCCCATGCGGCTTCTGAGGGTCTGAGAGGCCAGCCAGGACTGCTCCAAAAGCAGTTCTCCTCCCATAACTCCTGCCACTTCACGGGGCAGCAGGGAGAAAAGGAGAAGCAAATAAGGAGCCCTGCTACAGGGTCTGTGGGAAGGGATAGGAGATAATGGACAGCAGCCAGGGCAGGGCTGGGAGAGCTGCTGGGGCAGATATAACAGAGATTGCACAAGGAGCAACATTAATAGGAAACAGAAGGAACAGGACAGGAATAATTGTGGGGAAGAAGATGGGCTGAAAACAGACATTAGGAACAGTCAAAAACAACTGTTCCCAGACAGTGAGCCTCAGGAAATGTGATACACGTGTTGCAAATGGGAAGGGCAGAGTGCATCCACCTACCCAAACCCCTCTGTGATGTGTGTGAAGGTGCCAGACTCTTTTCAGTGATGCCCAGCTACAGGACAAGGAGTAATGGCCTTAAACTTAAAACACAAGTTTCACCTCAATATGAGAAAGAACTTCTTTACACTGATGGTGGCAGAGCACTGGAACAGATATGTGGGAGGTTGTGGAGTCTCTCTCTCTGGAGACATTCAAAACCCCCCTGGATGAGTTCCTGTGTCGCCTGCTCCAGATGACCCTACCTTGACAGAGGAGTTGGATTGGATGAACTCCAGGGGTCCCTTCCAACCTAAACTATTCAGTCATTTCGAGATTCTGTGATTCTGAGTTTCAGGAATATCATGACAGTGGGCTCAGTAAAGTGGTTTTCACCATAGGATTATTTTAGCATTTCTACAGATATGATATCCATAGAAAAGCTGAAATAAAACTCTTCCTGCTGTTTTAGGTTCTTAGAGGGCAAACATTCAAGATGGTTATGGCCACATGAATGGGGTAAATGTTGGCAGTGATATGATGGGTTCTCTTGTATTAAGGTAAATTTCCAATAATTCTGGAAATTCTACCCATGTTCTAATCTAGAAGTATTTCTTCCCATAGCAGTGGTATTCTCCAGGGAAGCTTCTGCTCTTGTCTTGAGATTCCCTATCTCAAGCAAGTCCATAGTCAACCAAGACCTACAGAATTCTTCATTGATGTTCCCTGCTTTAGTTTAAAACTTGTCACAGGCTTCATCTGGCTACAAAGAGCAATGATACCCCTTTTTTTTTTTAAAAAAAAAAAAAGGTGGATGTGTGCATACAAGTCCACGTGTTGTTATTCCTGCTGAGGTATCATTGTCCTTGCTCCGGTGCCCTGCTGTCACACCGTAATCGAGAACAAAGCGGTACCACGCTCGAGCCTGTGCTGCTGTAGAAACCAGCGCAAACCGCGTTCCTCTGCGGTTGACTGGCGATGTGGAACATTGGAAGAGCTCCCAGACATGTTGCTGTTCCCAGACCTCTGCACACGGGGGCAGAGCTGGATCTTCTATCAGGACATAAATTCAATTTACAGCCAGCAAACCCCCTGCTCTAAGCCGCACTCACCTAATATTTCTCCGTGTAGTTCAGCCATCTGATTGCTGCCTGCATATCTCCAGTCTTTTAAGAATAGATGATATCATAGGCAAGAGTGTCTGGAATAATTTAACTGTCTGGAAGCTGCATGCTAATAGCAAAAGGCTGAGGATCCCAGTCCTGCAGTAAATCTTAGCTCTGCCTCGCTGCAATAGCTCTGACACAGACAGTCCCCTAAAATGACGTCCACAATTAACTTCCTTTTAAAATATAGTTTTATTTTTCTCCTCATCAAGAAAGAGCATAATAACAAACCATTTATCCTGCATGAAGCCTCAGAGAGAAACTGCATTAACAGAAAGGTCTAGACTGGCCTGAGGTATATTTTGGCCAGTAACAAGTAGAATAATAAAATAAAACAGAAAGAAAAAAGTACATGCAATGTGTTAATCAGATTGTGAGGTAATTGAATGGCATTTCCTACATTCACAAACAACAGATAATGACATGAAGTGCCGAGAATACTGCTTAGAGAATTGTACCATAAGATACCTCGGCAGGCAGACAATGTTTCCTGACTTGAATTTCCTGGAGGGAGAGTTAGATTAGTAATGGTGAGAGGATTTTGTGCTGTTGTGGCAGGATTTTATTGAGAAGCAGTAAAAAATATTATTTCCAACAAGTTGCCCATAAAAGAGGACTTTCTTTCTCTCTGTCCTACGGAGCAGGATGGGAGGATGAGCCTACTGGGGCGGGAGGCCAGGAGTGCCAACTGGGGTCCTGCTCTGCCCTTTGTTACGCCTGAGCAACACTGCTAGCTCTGCATCAGGGAGGAGGATCTGTCCCGGTTCCTTTCTACTCACAGTTTCCCCTCAATCTCCTGATGGATTTTCCTGTTTAGCAGACAGGGCCCCTGGAAGATGCCCTCTGAGGATCACAGGGATCTTCAGCACGATCAGGAGCTCTTCTTGTCTTCAAGGCATCATGGTTCCTGAGGGCCATCCTCATCCTCTCTGCTGCTCCCCAGGAGAGAAAATAAGTGCTGGAGCTGGTGTTTTCTTACCCCGATTCCCACACTCTGTGGAGAGGGAGAAGAAGGAGCATGAACCCCACGAGCCCCACACCCCTGGCACTACCTCCCAGAGCCTCAATTTACCTTGGTCCTCAGAGATCACATCTGACATTGAAATGCCTTCCTGCACACAGACTCCCCTCTCACAGAAGGGATATTCCAGCCTCAGGAAGGGACTTGGCACTAAATGGTTGCAGAGAGTCATGTCTTTTGGAAATAAATTGTCTCCTTTTAGAGAGTGCTCTCTCCAGTCTCTGGGAAGTGACACATTGTCACTTAAGATCATTAAGTATTTGACTATGAGACTTGCTGCCTGTATAGCACGAGGCACTGCCAGCGCCTCACTTTTAATGAATAATAAATTAACACTGTGACTCTGAGACCTTTCTTTCATCAGCCGAGATTTCCAGAGGCCGAAGAATCTCAAAGGATCCTCTACAAGTGGCAGTTGACGTCACTACGTACAAGCAGCAGCTCATTGATGGGTGAGGTGCTGGAATGGCAGTGATTGTTAGCAGTACTCTGAGCATCAAGTGTGTTAGGACTGGCTGCCCACTGGTTTTCTGCAATACCCCACAGCAATGAACATTACAGACACGAACATGGGCAGCAAGGTATCCTGCTTGCCCAGAGAAAACATCCTGTGCCATTGCTTTGGGAAGCAAAGCAGGTTGAAAAAGGTGGGTTTCTAGTCCTGCCTGCGAGGGGAAGAGAGGCAGTTTGGAATCTCACCTTCTTTGCCTCTTCTCTTGTGGGCATAAGAAATTGGGAATAACCCTGGAAAACTGAAACAAGGATGAGCAGCTCATGGTGCCAGCAAGACCCTCTTTGCCACCATGGCTTTTGCAAAACAACCCCAAAACACCCCATCTGCAACAATCTTGGGACTGCCTTTAGTTATGTGAACACTGAGGTTCACCTGGGGCCTCTTTATGCTGCCAGTCTGCGAAACAGTAATGCTGGGTGAGGCTGCAGGTATTTGACAGAAGCAGCTGTGGAGGGAGGCCAATCCTCTCACCCAGGCAGAGATGCTGTCTGTGATACCCTCCGTGGAGTAAATTGACAGGAGCAGCAGGATGCATCTCCAGCCCTGGTTTTCTTTCGGAAAGCTGGATGAAGGCTGATGTCCACAAGATCTACCCATTGCCTTTGCAGTTGGGATTGATTTTTTTGTAGATCAGAACATTGTACTCCCTCTCCCTGGAATAATTTCCCCATTAATTTCCACACCCCAGGACTGTTGCAGCATTATAATCATGCAACATCTTAGGTAAAACCAGAATGAGACTAAGGCAAGACATAAATGTTGATGGCTTTTTTTTTTATTAAGCAGAGGTTTCAAGGTTTATCAGAAGCTTTCAAGGGTCAGGTCAAGACTTTAGGAAATCATCTGCCATGGGGAACATTGCCAGGGAGAGATCCTCTTTCTCGGATGAAGGCTGTTGAGAACTCAACAGGCACTCATAGACCTCAGTTCAAGAGTCCGACGGCTTCTCCTGCAGAGAAGGAAATCAGTAGCTCAGAGATGGAACATCTGAGCTTTTACTGTTGGTCTGTCTCTCCTCGACACCACAGAGGAACTTCTGAACTATATTCCATCTATTTTCTTTTATTATTAACATACAAAGACAAGATAAATTCTTAATTTAAAAGGACAAATAGTCTGTAGGAAATTGACTTTTTTTGCTGGAAGAAGGCTCTTCAGCAAGTCACTTAAGAGGGAAATGGAGAACTCTATGCTATCTCTTTATATCTGTAAGAAAACAGTTCCTGGCAGACTCTCCCAATTAAAAAAAACAAACAAACAAACAAACAAACAAACAAACCTTGCTGGTGAAATAACAGGTAAACAAAATAAAAGAACTTTACTTCTCCAACCAGTCTCCAAATCTGATTTGCTAGTTCGAGCTAAGTTAATTTAGTTAGTGAAGAGACTGATTTCATACGTACGCGTATGCATTGCAGAATAAGCATTTGTTGCCGTATGTGACTCCGTTAGACCCGCAGTGTGGCATGTACTCCATGGTGCAGAAGTTTCTGGATGCCAGCTGGTTATTGCAGTACTGGGCTGCAAACTGTATTCATAATAAAAAAAAAGCTCTCAACCAAAGATATGCAAGAAAGGTGACGTTAGGAGACCCCACACACGCCCTGAGCTCGCCACTTATTGTCCAGAAACAGATGCTGAGAAAAAGCCCAGGGATAGGGCAGGATACAGTAATATGTTGCCTCCCACCAGGTAGAGCCTGAGTAACCACTGTAAATGATGCTGCAGTAACTTTGACAATAAGTGGGACATGAACTGGATATCGCCCTACTTGTTAAAACTGTCATCAGATGAAAATGACAATTTCACCCAACAATATCTATGGCAAATACTCTTCAGACAGCTGGATGTCTCAGGATTTTCAAAGGCTCAGTCACAATGTGATTAGTAAGGACTCATACAAAAACTCCTTTAAGGAAATAAAGGATCAAAAGTAGAAAAATCTGTCCCTTACCTGCACTGCACCAGTAGCTGGGAAAAAAAGAAGAAAAAAGGAAATATGTTACAAATGTAATTCATTAATTCTGTTGGAGTTAAAATCTGTGAATTAATGCCCTGAATACACAACTTCCAATTCACTGTGTGTTAGCAAATTGCTTCTTAGACAAAAGGAATTTCAGGCAAAATTTTGTGCCCTACTCTATGTTGATTCTGTAGTATTGTTTTGTTTTTTTTAAAGAGAGTTTCAGTCAAGATGGAAAAAGGTATGGAAAATGAAAGAAGAGAAAGACAGTTTCTATGGTTCAAAAGATGGAGCAGGACATGTACTCAAAGCAAAGCAAGTTACTGAGGCAAGCAGGGTCGTAAAGCTGACAAGTACACAGAGGCAGCATCTTATATGCATTGCCACTGTTAAACAAGAGGAGTATTTAGTGAGATGTAAATTTATAAAGCTTCTACAGCAGTTCAGGCTCTCAAATTGCATCTCGGTTCAGGATGACTACAGGAAATATTCATTTTCATTCAGTAAAATCATTTGTGTTTCTGCGACATTTCAGAGGTTAAATACTGGATGTCTGACTCTCTGGGTTGTACCACGTACATGTCACTTCTTTCATTATGCATAAACTAGCACTGAGAGTAGAGCTGTTCCCACAGTTGTTCTTACCCACTCAGTTCTGTTGCTAAAATATTACCCCATAAGTGATAGTCTTTGATGTCAAGTCTTTTCAACACTATCTTTCTAGGAGTAAATAAGTCCTTGCAGAATGAAGCTCTTTCCAGTCTGGGGATGTTTTTTTGTGGTTCTAAAGACAGCCAGCGCTTACTCAAAGGCAGAGCAGGAGGCAGTGGAGCAACTCACCTGAGATGCAGCAAAGGGCCAGAGCGATCAGCAGCAACACACTGGTCACCTTCATGATGGCTGGAGCGTCTGTGAGCAGCAGCGCTTGGCTTTTGCTCAGTAAACACAGCCCTGATTCTGCCCTCAGCTGGTAACCGCGCTTATATTCCCGCCCGCACGGTTGGGTGTGTGTGTGCTTGCGCGTGTTTGTGCATGTTCATATCTGCCTTATCCACCCTTATTCTGGAATAACATTCCCAGTCTTTTGTTGCAGTGGCAATCCCGATAGAGGGAAGCCGTGCTGTAAGCCAAGAAGGATGTTTCTTCATCAACGGGAGTCACAAGAAGTTTGGATGTGTTAGATACACCCTCTGTGTCGCTATTGTAAGTGAAATATGTGACAGTTTCCTTCTGAAGGATCGTAGAAAGTTCCTGCAGGCAAAAGAGCGACAGTACAAACCTGAGCAGCAACTGCTGTCAGATTTTCTCTGTGTGCACGTATCAGTGCCTATTTATGTAAGGTGTTTTTTCAAGAGAAAAACATTGAATGAAATGCTTCTGTAGCAGAAAGTCTCTCCTTTTATTTTTGTGCTTCACCACAGTAAAGCGTCATTAAGTTATAGTGAAACCAGGAAAACAATGAACTGGGAAGGCAAGCAAGAGTGTGTCACAGACACTGAAAGGAGTACTTGGAAAGGACAAGGAATGGAGCAACTTTTATGGGATTATGCAAATTTACAATTGTTATTTCCCTTAAAATCCATTAGCATTGCAGTAATAAGCTTTTAGTATGATGATGACAGAATGATGTGAGGCCCTAGCATGGATCCCAGAAAAGTTGAACCCAATCTGGAAATCGCTGCTTCATCCATCTGCCCATCTCAGCATAAATCCTTTGTTGTACCACCAAAGCACCGCTTTTTGGGATGACCTCATTCCATCAAGGAGAGCAAGCAGACTCCCAGAAGAAATGCATGTGGGAGATATTATATTTTAGAAGGGATATGTCCAATTTATTTATGTTACTCTTGTGTGGATCAAAAAACCACCAATTCAATACTCAAACAGAGGACAAAAGCAAAATAAATTTCATGGACAATATGCCAATGACAGGTCACACTCTCAAAAAACAGAAGGATACTTTGTCCTTGGATTGTGAAACACTGCCGAAATACTTCTTGGGCTGGCAAAGAGCCTTGTGTTATTAAAGACTAAGAGAGAAGACAAGTGGGCAGGAGTAGGCACCATCCCTAGGAAGGCATTTATCTTAAAACACTTGAAGGTTGCTAAAGGATGATTTCAAGATGATAAAAACCTAGTAGTAAGTCATTTGGAGGACCTAGACAAATAGACTGGGACCATGCACGTGTCTGAAAAATATGGGCTTTGCCCATAGACTATCCTTGTAGAGTGCTACACTTCAGATGAGGATGGTGCTGAGGAATCCAGGGAACAGCTCTGGGCACAGACACCACAGTCTGACCAGGTTTTGCTGATGCTGCTTGCACAGGGAAAATGCACCAGGAATACCTGTGTCACTGCTCCAGCCCTTTACAATGTCAAACACCTAAAGGGTCTGAACACTAATGCAGGCCAACTATCACTTATGTGCAAAGACACACAGCTCTGGGGTTTCTGCATCTGTATTTAATTTTCTGCCTTTTATGAGAGGGAGGGGAGCAAGATGTTGCTCTTGTTATATCCCAGAGCTATGAGCACATAACCTATTCTGCCTGGCATCATCATTCAACAGATCAGAAGCAAATGTTTCATGAGACAACACATGAAACAAGACAAAGAAATGTTGCTGATTTAGTTTATTGAGAAAGAAAATCAGAAGTGAGCTGAGTTCCCCAGAGGGTGAGATGAACTGAGGTGAGATCTTTAGCTGGGATTTGCCGGTGGGGATCCTGTGATGAATTCTCTCAGCACTGATACTCAGCATTTTCCAAAATGGCTTAAAGTGATAGTCCCATTGCTGTCCCTGAAAGCCAGGAGAAATAAAAATGAATCAGACAGCTTAGCTCCTAGAGATGGTGTCAGATGGGATCCTGCCCCAGAGCCAAGGAACTCACACAGTCAGAATTCCATTAGCTATTTGATTATTAAGAGATGAGCAAAACAATTTAACCCATTCTTAAGACTGAAAATATTTGGGGGGAAACTATAGTGAAATTTCAAAAGTAATTTCTTTTGTAACATGCAAGAAAAATTCCATTAAAGTTAAATAGCCTTCAAACCATTCATGCTAACAAAGCAGACACAGCTCTTTGTATGCTCTAATGAAAAAAAAAAAAAGAATGGTTGGCACGGTGGCTGGCATTCTCTCCTGCTCCAAATCCCTAATCAACACTATCCAGCAAACAAGAAGGCGGCAACTGTGCAAACTTGAACCCATAGGAGGCAAATGATAACACAAATGTGATTCATGTTTGTACATACACGACTGCGTTGCAGAAGTTACACTTATTGTTGTATGTTGTGTTGTCCGAGCCACAGAGAGGCATGTAGTCAAGTGAGCAGACAGGTTTAGGGTAGTCACTGCAGTCAACCTGCAAAATAAAAATAAAAGTAAAAATAAGAGTCTGATGTGAAGGAGTCAATAGCAGAAGGGCTTGAACCCTGAGCTACAGCTGCAGTGCTGATGATAATGATCTAACTAAAAGTAATTAACTTCCTCGCACATCTGATATAAACTGTGGTGTCAGTTTCTCCTATGCCAGGAGAATTTAATAATATAAAAATAGATCATAATATCCTGTTTGAAGAGATGTATATCATAACCTGATCACAGCATTTCTAAGCAGCAGAAGTTCACTTGGCAAAGGCACCATGCCTATAATCATATTGCACTGTGTTCCCAAGCTGTCCAGGAAATTAAATGGAAAAAAATTGGTGAAGCTTCTGGAGAAGTGTAGGTGCTGATTCCTCTATAAAGGTCCAGTATCCCTCCTGTAGTCTTAAAACAGGAAGTTTTAAGACTCCTCAGTTCTTCCCTAATGGATTATTTCTGCTACTATTCTTTCACTGATCCCTTCCTGAGCAGTCACCTGCTCTCTATTCTGGTGTTCACATGAATAATGGGTATTATATGTGGAGAAAATAAAATCTTCCCTGTGCTGAAGCACAGCAGCAGTTACACTCCTGCAGGACCCTGCTGGTCTGGGGGCTGCTGCAGACACTGGCAGTGCTTCCTCTGACAACAGCAGGACCAAAACCCAGTCCCTCATCACACAATTCACTTACTGCGACAATTTCCTTCTTACATTCACCGTCATTCTTCTTGCCAACACTGGTTCCAGCCTCTCTGGAAAGGGAAGAGAACTGCGTTAGGGAGCTCTACAAGCAACCTGTTCTGCTGAATCCCATGTCCCAGCAATGCTGGTCAGTCTGAGGTATAATGTTTGGGATATAGGAGACATCCTGCTTATCATGTGTCCACATGGCTCTAGACACCAGCTCAGGTGGTGTCACTGCTTGCCAGAATGTTGTTTTACGGCATAATGCGAAGGACAAGAGAGAGTCCAGAGCGTTACAGTGGATGAGGAAAGAGGTTGTGTGGAATATGGATGCCCCTTAGGTTAGTTGTTGTCCTCTGCAAGGCAGCGTCTGTCACACAGATCCTTATAACTTACCTCAGAGAAGCATTCTGTCCTGTGTTTGATCCCCCCTCAGCCCTCTACTTCTCCTTCTAGATTAAAGGCAGTTTTCCTTCTAATCACAAAGGAAAACAAGGTCTTGTTATGAGGGAAAGAGGAGGGTCAGAGTCCGAGCACCTTACAGAAAAGGCCTTGGTAGAAGTGCTGATACTCAGAAGAGCAGTTGCCAGGAGCACTAAGCCTGAGCACACACAGTACTCACAGGTTACGGGCACACAGCAGGCACTCGTTGTCGTAGGTGACCCAGTCGGTACCACAGATGGGGTTGAGGTCTTTGTTGCAGAGCAGCACCACTTTGCCTTCCTCACTTGTTGTGTTGGGGTACCTACTGCAGTCCACCTGTCGAGGGAACACACAACAGCACACTGCTGAAGACTTGCTTAAAGGAAGCAAGTAGATCTGGTGAGTGTTTCTGTCTGGCCACGCAGGATACCACCACAGCAGGAAAAAGGCTTTTTTTGTGTGCCACTATGAAAGTCCACTTGCAGATGGCCATTGCAAGATTCTGACATCTCATATGTGCTCTTGTTTAGAGTTTGAGTTACATCTTTGGGAACTCCATAAGCAGCTTTGGGCACTCAGAAGCAGGACATGCCCCTTGTTTTGCCCTTGGTTTCACTTACAGGGACAACTTCCTTGCATTCTCCATCGTGGTCTTTGCTGACATTGGTTCCGTATTCTCTGGAGAAGGAAAGACAAATGTTAGAAGTTCAGCAAAGACATCACTACATCCTAGGTGCTGGAAATATGTAACTAATGCAAGGGAAAACTGACTCTTTCTCAGTTAGGTTCATATATGTATTTTTGAGAAGGTAGTGCCATTCTCCCTAAGCAACTGAGTGGCTGGCAGGGATGTAAAACCCTGGGAGCTTTATGACCATTTTGGACAACTCAGAGCAGAGCATCTCTCCATCCTTCAGCTGTGATGAGATGTGCTCTCAGAGCTGTCATCTGGCTGATCCTTGAGCTGGAGAAGAAAAACCTGAATAAATTACACAAGCAAAAGAGAGACACAGTGACTAAAGCAAAGTCTAAGCACCAGAGCACCACAAAGTGATAGCCAAACTCATTTTGAAGGAACTGACACAACTGACAAGATAGGTCACTGACTATTGAAAAGTGGTGCTGCCAGGAGCCCTAAGCATCGCTGCCTGAGATCTCCCATGCAGTACATACTTGTTGTAGGCACAGAGCAGGCACTCGTTGCCGTAGGTGACTCCATCAGAACCACAGATGGGGCTGACGGCCTCGCTGCACACCAACACTTCTTTGCCTTCCTCGTTTGTAGTGTTGGGATATGTGCTGCAGTCCACCTGCCAAGGGAACGTACAGCAACAAGGTGGAGAAGTCATTTGACATTCACAACCCTCATTTTGTATGAGACAGTGACCAAGTACAACCAGTTTTCACTACCACAGCAAAAACTTGTGCTGGTGGGTCAGTCTGGGAACAGGTGAATCCTTCCTGCAGGGACCTTCCCACAGAGCAGGAGAGGAGGAGGAGGAGAGGGCTATAGCCATGCAGCCCCTTGGATGGGGTAAATCAGTGGTGGTCTCTCATGTTCACTTGGCATCGTTTTATAAAGGCTCTCCACTGGTCCCTTGTTCTCCTATTCCTGTGGCCCCTCCAGTGCACTTCTGTTTTTACTCTTTCATTCTCAGTACCCTGATAATGTTTTTTTTCAGAGGACCAAGACTAATGACCTGGTGCATGGAAGCTGGAGCAGCTCACAGTATTTTAGTCTTTCACTAGGTTGCCCTCACATTGGTTCTGATACCAGTCTATTGCTATCAGTTTAAAACCAGTTATATATGACCAGATTAAAGCTTAGACCAGTCTAAAGTTGCTGAAAAATTAATTAATCAAAAAATTTTGTATCATTATTACTAAAACATTATTAACATACAGCATAGATGTAAAGCCAAGAGCAGTAAAATTTAATGTTTTACACTGTAGAATCTGATTACAATGACACCAGTGTCACACTAGGCAAAAAACAGCAGAACATCTACGGGCTGGAGGTTTTTCCCATTCCTTTTGTTATGTCTTTACCAGGCCACATACTTGAGAAAAGTGACAGAAAGAATTCTTCTACTCACCTCAATCCCAAAGGCAGCATCTGGAAAAGAGAGGCAGAAAGCATGAAACAAAGCCAATATGATAAGACGTCAGTTAAAGCTGGAAATACAGGTGTAAAATTCCTATACACAGGGCCAAGCTGAATGATTTCCAGTGATTGGGTTTTGAACTAAATAAATTATGTATGATTTTTTTCTCTATGTTGATAAGTATAATAGCATTGCTTATTGCTGCCTGTGATGAAACACATTTTCAATAGCTTTGTTCTTTTCTGTTTTGAGATAGGTAGACTTACTAATTGAAAATAGAAGAACTTTTCCTTCCTTATCTTTTCACATATCCGTTTTGACCCTAAAGAGCTGCCGTTACGTATTTGAAAATACACCTGAATCAATATAGACAAATGCAAATAGTCACCTGCAGGATAAGCAAATACATACAGCACCCATTGTCAGAAATATGCATTTTAAAGAAGCCAAGTGTGAAAAAAAAATGTCTTTGGCTCTGTGATTTCATCAGTTGTAAATAAGCAATGAGAACATCAGACTCTGGCTTGTTTTCACCTCTTGTTGTTCTATTAGCAGAAAAAGTATTGCAGGAAATTTGCCAGGGTCCTGCAAAGAACTTGCCTATGACATTACAATATTTTCACAACTAGTTACTGGAGGTCTGACCCTCTTCTTATGGCCTTATTTCAAGTATTGATCCATTTGCTGTAATTGTACAACAAGTCTAAGCAGTGTAAGGGTGTTAAAACATCGGTATAAAAAGTGTAACAGCACTAGTTGCCAGCACAGAACTCCACTTGCAGTTATTTGTATTTATGACAGACAACCAGCTACAGCCATGAGCCTTTGAGGACTGTCCCGAAATATGCTCCTGCATCCTGCACAATACCAATGCACCAAGGCAGCCGAGTGCTCTGAAGGAGAAGATTTTCTCTCTTTGAAGCCACTATCTTATGCTTTTAAAGACAGACAGGAATCAGACACGAAGCTTCTGTGGCACCTTAAGAGTTACTTACCTGGGACGCAGCAAAGCGCGAAGGAGAGGAGCACGAAAACACCCACTGCAGTCATGGTGGAAGTGTCTTGAATCTGCAGGCTGAGCTCCTGTGCTGCTCACAAGATGGTCTCTTCAAGGCTGACTGCAAATATATACAAATGCAATGTCTAAACTGTTCAACTGTAACATAAAACAACAGCAGAATCTGTCACCAGTACAATGAGGCTGGTAATATTTATTGAGGTCTTGACTGTTCAGGTAATGGTCTGCGTCTGCTGGGCAATTGATTTTGGCTGGACACCTGGTTAATAGCTCAAGACAAGTATCACAAGGTCCCAGTGGTCAAAACCAAACAAACAGTCCTTTGTACAAAAGGAACCTCTTAAGGATTCTAGTAGAAATATAAGGAGCACAAAATATTGAGGAGAGTAAACAGTAGGCCCTTCATTTGTCTCTCACAGAGCAACATCTCCCTTCAGGGAGCAGCTTAGGCAGGATGCAGTATCATCCTGTTTGCAGATCAGGCCAAGTCTCTGCTTTCCTTTCTGGTTTTGTGTGGCTTTTTTTCCCCACATATTCACCACTAGATACAAACACAGGTCAGGTGTGGCTTTCCCATCAGCAGAACTGGTTGAGCTTTGTCAGGCAAGTTTAGCAGTACTGTGTCTAACCTGAAGCCAATGGTATTTAGCACTGGTTTGACTAAAGCAAAGGCTTCTTGACAGTTTCACTGCCTGGGTATAGAAGAGCTCAGTAGAAGACTTGAAAGCAGGTTAAAAATCTGTCACTAAAAATGTCACTTGAACCTTACCAGCAGGGAGCACTTATTTACAGACCCAGTCCCAGTTAAACACACCGACCAACTCAGTGTTCCGCCAAGCCATCTGAAGAACAAAAGACACTGAAGGTATGGGAACCTATTTACATAGCACCAGCTACACTTGAAAGTACAGTAGGTCCTTTCCTCTTGCAGATATTTTAGAAAATGATACTTAAAATATAAAAGCTGTCCCAATTTTCCTGTCTGTCTCTCACCAGCAGCCTTTGTGCCATCTCCAAATTGCTCCTTCCTAGGAGGAGGTCTGCACCTCTGCTGTTCTAGTAGCTGTAATTTTGCAGGAGTGGGTTCTGCCTGTAACCTGAGTTCCTCATGCCTTTCACGGGTCCAAAATGTCAAGAATACCTGGGGGGTTTTTTGGTGGTGGGAGCTAATCACTGTGCCTAGGGTAGGCACAAGGTACCACCCATCAGACAAATGGAATTTAGCTGAAATCATTGAAATTCAGCCCAAGCAAATATGTTCGTGTCTGATACATCACAGTAGTCTAAAGGGTATATTTTGATCCTTAGATGGATATACTGTACAGTGTATGGAATCACCTATGCTGGCACTGGCATGCTCAGAAGGCTGCAGCATGGCTGTGTTGATACAAAGATTACATTTTTACCTAAGAGATTCTTCACAGGGAGAAGCATCAAAATAATTATGCTGCTGTGATTGTTTCCATAAATTACAGGGAGCATACATGAATATTTCAGACAGATTTGGCACATCTTCAAGATGTATTGCCCTGATGTGTCTTGGGGATGGTGTCTGGAAGCCAAATACTTTTCCCTGAGTGTGTGCAGGAGCACGCTGTCACATGCCAACCTTGCTGCCTTCATCAGAACACCCATATAGGCTCTGCACAGTTGGAAGAGGGTCCATCTTTCTGGGTTAAATATGAATTTTGCCACTGCCTTCTCTAGCCAGGCAGCAAGACCTCTGTGAATCATTCTCACTGGACTTCCCAGCCCCAACCTGGAAACTTTTGACAGGTTTCCTCCTACATGGTGCTCAATGCTGCTGCCTGCCCTGGACAGTGTTGTCCTCTAGGCAGCACCAACCTCTCTCCTGATGGGTGGAGAGCACATTCCTGCCACAGGTTGGCGTGTGTTGCCTGCATACATCAAAGAAAAATTTTCCACTGCAACTGCTGGGTTCAGCACTGGGTTTGGCACTTACTGGCCCTGAGCAGCACAGATTTCCTCTGACCACCACAGTGCCTCAGATGTTCAGCAGATCCATTTCTTCACTCTCTCATCTACAGAAAATCTAGGGAGACTCAAGTCAGTGACAATTAAGTGGTGACTGGGGAACACCAGTCCCCCATGAACTATTCAGGTATCCCCCAGACAAGTCACAAAAGTAACACCCAGAAATCACCAGGTTTCAGATACATGCACAGCCTTTAACCAGATAACATCCACAGCCTCCAGATTTACAGCTCCAGATTATCTCACCTCTGAAAACAGCATGGAAAAATCCCACAGCTGTGTAAGCTCATGCTGTAGGACAGGTTGCTCAGCTCCTAGCTACTCCTGGAAGAATAGCTAGAAAGAGGATTTGATCTGCAATCCTGCCACTGATCACATGCTGTAATCCACTTCATTATGGTCTTCTAATCCTCAAAGTCAGATGCAGCATCTGGCTAATGACCATTTGGCTAAAGGAAAATCCTCCTGTGTGCAGCAGCCAGCACAAGGACAGAGATCCTACAAGAGCTAAAGATGGACTTTTAACAAGGGGAAATGGTTTTAAGGTGAAGGAGGGTCAATTTAGATCAGGTATTAGGAAGAAATTCTTCCCTGTAAGGATGGTGAGGCCCTGGCACAGGCTGCCCAGAGCAGCTGTGGCTGCCTCATCCCTGGAAGTGTTCAAGGCCAGGTTGGACAGGGCTTGGAGCAACCTGGGATAGTGGAAGATGTCCCTGCCCATGGCAGAAGGGTTGGAACAAGATGATCTTTAAGGTCTCTTCCAACCCAAAAAATTCTATGATTCTGTGATCTGCAAGTAAGCAAAGGCAGTGCCACATCTCCATGTACCACTTGTTATGGTCCTGAGCACCACAGGGTCTGTGGGCTGACACCAGGGCAGGGTTTGGCAATTATACAACATCCTCTCTCACTTAAGTAATTTCTTGTTTTACATTTTCCATCACAATTTTTTGCAGTATCAATTTCATAGTCTCTAAAATAATCAAAACTGATGCTGGAAAATTTTCTTAGCAGATATGTGGCTTCTCAGCATAAATAATACACTGATAAACAAATGAAAAATTATTTAATGCACTTTTCCAAACCCTCCTGGGTTTTGTCACATTATTTAACTAACAAAAAGCTTTTTTAAAAGTGGGAAATAACAATAAGTAGTTGTAGCTCTTTCATGAAAACGCCTCTAATCACTTCAAGCCACCTGCAGAACACAGTTCAGACTGTAGTTTTCATCTTTGGCTTTCTCTTGGCCACAGTGTGGCGAACAACTATTTGCATTGAGCCACAAGCCTGGAGAAACCAATGGAGCACAAATGGAAGCTCTGCCTCTTAGTGCCTGAAGGCCCCATTTGAACTAAGCAATAAAGCAAATAAAGTCACTGATATGATTAAAACATCTCGATATCAAAACATATCCATGTTTTATGAACTTATTAAATAGAACTTGATCCAGGTAATGCCGGTGGATGTTTTCCTGAACTAATAAGACCTGTGCAGAACTTTGTACCCTGCAGGTGAAGGCTAACATGGTTTCACATTACTTATGCAATGAATTAAATGTACTTGGCCCCACTGCAAAGGCAGATGTTGACACACAGGAACGAGTCCAACAGAGGCCAACAGGCTGCCCAGGGACTGGAGCACAGGGCTTTCCAGGGAAGCTGAAGGAGCTGAGATTCTTCATCCTGGAGAGTAGATGGCTATCTGCTAATAGATTGCTCTCTGCAGCTCCCTGATGGGGTTATAGATAAGGCAGAGTCAGAGTCTTAGCACAGCTGTATCGCAAAAAGATTAAATTCTGAATTAATGTGAGGAATTATTCATTGCCATGAGGATGATTAAGCACAGGAACCAGAGAGGCCATGCATGTCCTTCCTCAGTGATATTGAAAACTAAATTGAACAAGAAAGGCCTTGGGCATCTGAGCTGACTTTGACTTTGGCCTTGCTTTGAGCACGGGTTGAGCTAGAGACCTCTTGAGAGCTCTTACAATCTGAATTATTTTATGTATATGGTACTTTTATAATGCTCTCTCCTATAAATAGTTTTATGAATAAGGAAACATAATACTTCTCTATGACCCAGGAGAGCAGCCTCAGTTTTCCTACAACTTTTACTAAAGGGTCACATGTAAGCTCTACAAAGATCTCCCAGGACATTCTTACAGGAGGTCACCAGTAACATGTACAACAAAAAGAGTGAATTACAGTAATTTTTTAAAAACTCCACATGCTAAACTGTTCAAATTTGAGGACATTATTAGCTCTCAGTGGTTTCAAAGTCCCTCCACTACTGCAGCAGCCCAGCACTCTGGCACCACAACCCCTCTCCAGAAGAGCATCAGCATTCAAACTTACAAAGTTATCTGCGCCGTGAAAAATCAGCTGCCAAAATATCGGCCACTTCACTGCTGTGCTGCAGCCTGGACCAGACGTGGGTCTCAGCAGTATCAGCTCCGAGGACACACCTGCAGCTCGTGCTGTGCTCCAGCTCTGTGAAGTTTCCAGATGATGAGGATGTCAGGTCAGGGCTCCATTGCACAGGGCAGAGGTTACTCATAGGAAAGTAGGAAAATGCTAGAATGAGCATCAGAAAAAGGAGGCAGCAAACAACACAGTTTTGCTGGACACTGACCCAGGTTATTGCTCTTTGAAGTGAACGTGCTGCAGGAAGGTGGGTTGGAGGTAATGCAGAGATATTAACCTGCAGCTGGTCAGAGGAAATCATTGGTTTAATCAGTTTCCCTGACACTTCAGTGATCTCAGCTCTGCATCACTGAGCACTCAGTTCATCTTTGCCACAGCCCAAGAAGGAACAACGAGGAGGTGGCTGCAAGGAAGCTGACCTGGGATTGACACCATTCATGGCTGCCTGGCAGGAGAAAATCAACCTGGAAACTTCACTACTAGGGCTGGGAAAGTCTCCTTCACAAGCTAGGGTCAGGAGAAAATCTTACAAAGGTAGGAAAAAGATAATAAAATTCAATAGATTCTTATCTGCAAGGAGACAGTATTTATAGCACAATGCAGTTAAAATAGAATGAATAAGCATGTTCTGCCATGAAAGCAAATTGCTTTGAGGTTATATAAACCAGGGGAATAGTTGAACACATTTTCAAACTACCAGTCATCTAGCAGCACACACATCATCCCCCCACAGGGGGATTGTGGCTGTGTCCCTTGGATTTCAGACAGCTGCGTGACCCACCAAGGAGCGTCATTGCCAAGAGAGGCTGATAGGTAAAAATAAGATATTTTAAATGACTAACAAGCAGGGCTGAGAAAAGCGATCCAGTATGGGTGGGATGAGTCCTTGCTGCTTGCTGAGCAGCAAAGGGGAAAGCTAAGGCCTCAAGGAAGATCGTTTGATCCCTGTACAGCTGGATTTCAGAGTTTGTTTACAGAGGGATAAGCATCCCGGATGCAACTGCAGTATGAAATCTGTGGCCTGGCTGGCTGAGGAGCCAGGTTACTGTCTCCCAGGAAGCACAGGGATCATCTCTTCACAGTGAGCTGCCAAGTCTCATTAATTTATCATAGGAACATGCCTTCAGTGCTCTCTCCCCTCAGTTCTGTTTTGTAAGATTGACAGATATGTCTATAGACCACAAAGTGTTCTTGACAAAAGGGTAATTAACCTTCAGTGTTTACATCTCCCTCCTCTTGGTAAGGAACACGACAATTTGGGGATTTGGGGAGATCTGGCTGTAAATGAGTTATGGTTTCCTTTTATGCTCTTTATCAGAGGCCAGGAGGACTGGACTTTTCTTAGCTCTTCCTGGAATGGTAGGTAACCAAGGGAGAATTTCCTTGGGTAAATGGCCAAAGCCTTGGACACAGGGATTCTGGACCAGACCAAGTCTGCAATCATCGTTCAGTCTGTAGGTCCACAGCCCTTTGGGCCAGGATCTGGGACCTGCTTCGTGAAAGCTCAGGACAGGGTAAGCTGAGGCTCTGCCCAACTTGAGAGACCAAGGGGTGAAGTTTATACACAGATAATGACATGTATGGGAGGAGTTATTGTAAAATGGTTTTTCAGTTAGATAAACACTTCAGGAGTATGTCCTCCTTTGTAGGAGTGCAAAGCAGCTGTTCCTGGAGGTGCCAGTCCGTTGCTGCCAGAGTGACCTGCAGGCATCACTCTGCCTCAGAACTGCCCCAGGGAAGATCAACATACCACATCCCCAGGCAAAGTTTTCTTTCCATGTGAAACCGCAGGAGGAGGTGATGCAGAACAGAAGCAAGTAGATCACCCAACAAAAGCATGCTCCCGGGTCTCACCTTATCAACCAACAAGCCAGCAAAAATGCATATGAGAAACAATGTTTGGAAGAGACAAGTGAAGGTGGTTGTTTTCATATATGGGAAGAAAACCAGTAACCTCTGGAATTTGGGATTAATGGTGGTTTGGCTTTTTAAGAATGATCTTGTAAATAAAGCAGCAACAAGGGATAGGGTGCAAGAGGCTAAGAATGAAAACCCACTGCTTGCCCTAGTGGGAAAGGCAGGGAGGATAGTCTGAGAGGCAGGATACATCATGGTGCTGTAACTTGAATGTTTGACTGGGACAAGATGAACTGGATGGAAAGAATTTCAGTAGCTGAAGGACTATAAGCATCACAACCACTGAACACATCTTCGTTATTAACATCAAAAGAAAGAACAATTTCATTTATTCTACAGAGTTGAGCTCTAATGAGACCACTGGCTGATTCTTTGCAGCTAGACATGGGTGAAGCACAGTTGGTGCTGACAGAAAGGAACATGCTGCCAAATTACAAGATTTCACTATTTCACAGTAGACAGCAGGTAGACAGAGGTAGACAGCAGGTATTCTACCATCTCTTAACCATTGCACTATGAAAGTATTATATATAACAACTGTAATGTTATGCATGATCATATGGCCCCTACATGACCTGGCTTGGGCAATGCCCCATTTGCAACCTGACAAAAAAATTCTTATCTCAGGAGAGCTGAATACTGATATCTGCAAAGGTTTTGTGTGTCTCCTTTTCTGGTCTTGAAATGGGTTATGCTACACTCTCCTGCTGCCGACAGTGAAGGTTGTTTGTGAGTGCTTCCATAGCAAAGAAATATTTTTGCTACTTGTCTCATATTTTGCATCTTTTTGCCATCCTTCTCTTCCTACATTTGAAAGCAGCCTGTGGAGAACAGCAATATTAGAAAGCTAGCGTTAAATCACTGCCAAATAAAATGTCAACAGAAGGTATATGCATCACTTACATCCAATCGTGCGCTGCCTGCTCAGCATCCGGCTGACACTGTTTGGGATGCTGCCACACAGAGCAATGGGAGTTCAGGCTGCTTCTTGGTTTGCTTTCCTTCTTAGTCACTGGGATAGCTGCTGTTCCTGAGCCCCTGAGTGTCCCAAGCTCTCTGAGGAGGTGAAAGTCTGCCATTAGAGACTCAGTATGACCATTTTCCCAAAAGGGAACTGGTGCTGGGAATGTAAATAAAACTCCCAAATGATGCAAGTAAAGGAAAGTTCATCTGAGTTAACCACCACCAGTGAAGTCTTTTTGCAGTCAACAAACCTCTGCCATCTGAATATGCTACATCATTTGAATTTCCACTCTGGATACTTTCTGCAGCTATTTTCTTTTCTCTGCTAAATCTTCATGATTTACCCCCCAAGCACAACCAGCAAGTGAAGAGGGAGAAAAGGAGAACAAATCGGAAAAGCACAGGGAGAGGCCAGGGGCTAGGGGACTGTCACTTGGAAAGCATGTTCTTTCCATCGGACTGACACATTATAGGCACGGATCCCACATTCAGTGGTGTAAGTGGATCCATCTGTGCCACAGATCTGCTCCAGTGCTTGGTCAGGGGGCCATGACTGGCCATGCTCAGCAAGGGCCCTGGGGCATGGGCTGCAGCTCAGCTTTAAAGGGAACAGTGAAAAAGGGCTTAAAGCAGTACAGCCAAACATTCCTCATTCTTCAGGGGGCTTGAACAAAATTAATGTTTTATTTCTATGAATGAAAAATAGGCAGGAAGCAATATACTATATAAATGCTTTTTCTTTGGAGATTCACAGTATGTTTAAAATTACAGGGCCTCACCTCAGCTGGTGAAAGTCTGGGAACCCCTCCTGGGCTGTGTGGATGTCTGCCAGCTGGAGACAGGCTCCTTCCACTACTGCTTTCTGCTTTGTTCCTATCTACTCGTTGATCCGCAGAGAGCATGCAACCAGAGCCCAGGGCATGGCAAAGAATCAAATAAAACTGTATCAAACAATAAATTACAACAAGAGAATGAACATTTCTGAGTGTGAACATACTGATGGATGAAATGGCTGCATACCAGAGTTATACTCCTTTAAACATAGAGGTCTGAGGAAATTTTTCAGTTCCCAAATTATTTTCTTTGCTAACAGCCAGTTAAATAGACCTGTGCAACTGATACAATGAGTTTGAATAATTATTTCTGGATTTCTTTTTTCTTTTTTTTTTGAGGAACATATGATTATAAAAATGCTTTAAAAACCATTTAAATATTCTTCTGAAATGAATATTTAAAAATCAGTGGGATGAGCCTTGTCACTCTCTCACATCCCTCAAGAGAATGACAGAGTGTCTAGGCCCATCCACATGCCTCTAGCAAATGTAACACATGAAAAAAAAGATAAACCAAGGGAAATTATCAGCAGACATAATTTTGAAAGGCATAAATTTTTTGATAAAGTTTTTGAATTAAGTTTGGGTGCAGACACACTCAAGTAAAATTGTGGGTTTTGTTTTTCAAGTCACAGATGGGTAAGTGCTGATAAAAGGTGAAAAAAGATATCTCTGCTCAATATGAAAAGACTAAGCATTGTTTTCTACATTCCACTTATCAATCAAAATTTAAATGATTTACCTAATTCTTCCCCCTCTTTGTTTTATAAGAAAAATTACTGTAGACTCAGAAAACATTGATAACGCTATAAAGATAAGTCAGACAAACAAGGAAAGGAAGAGGACATTTATATTAAAATATTGCCTCTGTGATATGTACTGGTACATGTACAGGTCACAAATCCTGAGGCTGGACTGCCACCAGTGTGAAACACATCAAAGTTTGTCAACCCTTGGCACAGCTCAGCCGCTCTGTTCCCAGCTCCAGAGCCAAGGGCTGCAGCCTGTGGAGTGGGACCAGCTGCATTTCAGCACTAAATTTGAGATGCCTGATGCTGCAGCTGTATGCAAAAATGACTGGAAAGTTATTTTTTTCTTTGCTGCATCCTTGACTGGGGATATAAAGCTGCTTCCATTCACGGCAAGAGTGCAAAAATAAGAGTCCACTGAAGCAGGACTAAAACCTGCTTGCTTCTGATTCTTTCAGTGTCTCTTTCCAAGCTAAAAACCAAGCTTTCCTAGCATAACTGTTGAGTGGCTTTTGAGAGAAATCTGAACATTTTGAAGCTGCTCGGGCTTTTGCTCAAGGTGAGTAAGAAAGTCAGCCTCAGGGCTCTGCAGCATTATGCACCCGAGCAGTGATGGAGCAGCAGGCTGAGCAGCACCAGGGTGTCTGTCACCTGCACCCTGGAGATGGTTACTGAATATATTTGCAGTCTGGAAAGCACTGAGTTCATGAGATGATTGGGGACCGTGCCTGAGCAGAGAGGTTGAACTAGATGACCTCCAGTGATCCTTTCCATTTTGCAATTCTGTGATTTCTTGCTGTTTCCCACCACAGTAACCTCTATCTATCCATCTATCCAACATTCCTCTATCTATGGCCAAGCAGGCACCCACTTCAGTGAACTGTAACCTGAACCACCTTTCAAGTTAGTGACACTTGAAACTTGGTATTGTTCTACCTCTCTCCTAAACCACAAAAATTCAATGTTTCCTCTTGAATGTGTTTGTCTTTGCCTGATCATTGCTTCCTTGTCATTGAAATGTTTGGACTGGAAAAGATCTTCAGGATCATCAAGTTCAAACATGACCCCAGCACTGCCACGGCCACCACTAAACCATGTCCTCAAGTGTCACATCTACACGTCTTTTAAATCCCTCCAGGGATGGTGACTCTACCACTTCCCTGAGCAGCCTCTTCCAATGCTTGACAACCCTTTCCATGAATAAATTTTTCCTAATATCAGATCTAAAGCTCCCTTGATGCAACTTGAGGCCATTTCGAACACAAAGCAGAAAGAAATCATCTAAGTAACAAACACTCAGTAAGTAACCCTGGAACAGCTGAAAAACAAATCCAAGGCACAGAAAACCACACTGTCCCTGAGAAGGATGCCCTATTTTTATAGTTATATTGCTTCATAAAACACCCCCTGAGCCTGGGGGATATTTAAACTCCAATGTCAGGCTTTTTCCATTTCCTGGCCCAGTTTTAGTGATTTATTCCATTATGTGCTTCTACATGAAACCTACTGGTGAATACTGCATGGAAACCTCTGTCTAATAACCCCTTTGGCTGCTTCACTGGATTGCTCTGACTTATCCTCAACTTTGTGCCTCCTTGAATTCTTGTTTGCTTTTGGTGTCATCAGACAATGAGCTCCACAGAGGAGGCTTTGGCACGGGTGTGCCAAGCCAATGCCATTCAGTTGGCCCTTGACAGCTTTACTGCAAAGGCTTGAGAAGGCTTGAAAAAGCCAGTGGTCAGAGCTCAGTCCAAGTTAAAGGCTGCCAAAGTCCACAAAAAAAAAATATTCAGGTCTTATCCCTGAGGATAACCCAGTAACACTTAAACAAGACTGAAGCAGCATGTTCTGCAAAAGCACCTGAACAGAAAATGGCAAAAAGGTTATATAAACTAAAGGAACATTTACTTTAGGACGCAGACCAAAGAAAAGTACAATAAGCTATTGTTAGTTACAAATCATCTTGAAAATGGACACTAATGGCACAGAGGTACTATGGCCTCCTTCTCTGGTACAATAGCCCCAGTATCTCCAAGTCGGGAACATTTGCCTTCAGCCTATTCTTCTGGCCTGACAATTCAGAGTGACTTTCCAAACTGATCCAAATAATTGTGTTATTCTCTGGTAAACTACAATGGGACATTGAACTGGGGAGGCACTAGCTGTAGTCCAGAAGAAACCCTGAACCCTAAAATATTGGACTTGCAATGGCTTTGGTGACCTCATGTGGAGGTAGTGGCAGTGGCTGTACCTGTGTTGCCAACAGATGAAGGGCAGCCCCAAGGTTTTCCTACCTCCCTGCCATCCATAAAGACCACCAAAATGACAATAGTATCACCAAGTCATGAGCTCTTTGGTCGCAGAAAAGTAGTCAAAACAACTCTGAGGCAGAATTGTTTTCCTATGACTTCTTATATATTCAGTTAAAACTGGTCACAAATGAACCTCTGAATCCTTTTCCTTCTCAAAAGTCTTTAGAAAGCAGTTCAGTGATGTACTAGGGCTGTCCCCCATCTCAGAGGTGATCACTGCCCACCAGCCCTGGAGATATTCTGTTGCATTAATAAATTAAGATATTTCATGAGTGGACACTTTTGCTGTTTGTAACCCTGATTGCAGCTCAATATACCCCTCCTGTAGATTATATCCTATAACAGCACTTGACACTGAGGACAAATTCAGTGGAGACAGATTGGAATCACCTTTCCTGACAGCAGCTGCTGTCCCTTCCATGGGACAGGCTGCACAGGCAGCAGGAACTGGGACAGGGGCAACTCTTGGCTAGGTAGCCAATTTCCTTTTCCAGCCCAAGCAAAAAAGTGCTCTTCTTGAGAGCAAATCACCACCCACATCCAAACCATTTCCCTAAGGAGGAGGTGGACCATGCTCTCAAGGTGAATGTCTCCTTGCAGTGACTGTAAAGACAGAGTCTGTGATCAGGTCATACAGAGATATAGTTAGATAAGATTAACACTGACAAGGAGACTCTGAGAAGTAAGGAAGTGACTGGGAGCTCCACAGGGAGGTCAAGCCCTCATCAGAGCAGGAATGGCACTGACACGTGGCAGGAAAGGTTTCATTCACACTGTTTGGTAGAGGAGAACACCAACAGAAAAATACACAGGCACTCAAAGTACCATGTCAGGGATGAGACGGGGCAAAACAGATGCAATATGCAATTAAGACAGAGAAACTTTGCCAAGTTTATTGAACAAGTATCTCAGGAGCTAAGGAAACAAGGCAAACTGAAGAAATGTTACTAGGGAAGACCAGCCCATGGCAAGTCACATTTAAGGGAGCTTGTTTTCCTGGGCTGAACTCCAGCACAGACTTAGCATTCAGCCAAACTCATGAGATTGAGAGTTGTCCTGCTTTCCCTGGTAAGAAAAGGGGAGAGGAGAATTAGACAGAGCATATTCCTCATTTCACATTCCTCATTTCACTGGCCCAAGTGACAATTTAGTATTGACTGGAGATGAAGAACAGTCTTAAAAACCCAAATACTCCCTTTCATTATCATCTTTAAAGGAAAGGTGAAGGTTTCATACATTTGATACTGTCCAGTTGGTTTGATGAAGTACTTTCCACATGCCCTCATGAGCTTGTGGGACACATTGAGTGCTGGTGAAAATTAATAATATACTTTTAAAGTTAACAAACAGAAGGCCAGGTACAGATCACAGAAATGGGCCCCTTGCATTTTCCCCTAAAATGCAAAAAGCCCATCTCCTTGCACAACTCATGGTGGACTGGAAATGTCCAGTATATACCCATAAGCTGTTAGTCAAAAAGGCATCATGAAAACAGCCCTGAATTCATAGTTGGTACAGGAACTGACCATGAAAGAAAAGGTTTTACTCTTATACTTACAGGTAGGCATTGCAGAAAATACATCTATTGCTGTATGTTTTGCCATCAGAGCCACAGTGGGGCATATATTCCATGGTGCATACAGGAGACACTTCTTTGAAGCCCTTGCAGAGCTCCTGCACACAGAAGATAGACATGAGTCTCTCTGCCTGAGAGCAAACTGTGCCCCCCTAGCATAAGGAATGACACCCACTGAGAAATGAAAGTGGTTGTAACATCATTATAACCAACTCAAAGTTTCCTCCTGGTGGCAGATGTGATTTTGTACTGTTTCTGCTCACTGCCATGCCTTTTCCTACACTGTTACACAGCAGTGGGACAGATGTTGGCTGTTTTATGACCAGTCTGAAATTCCCAAGGGATCTCCTCAGGTCTGTACACCACCACTCCCCCAGTTTGTAAAACAGAGTGAAAACAGTCCCTCATGAGCATAACAGGCACTGGACTTCACCCTTTGTTCCCATCCTTTCTCACTCACTCTTGTAATGTCCTCTTCACAGCGTCCGTTCTTTCTTTTGCCAAGGTTGGTCCGATGCTCCCTGGAGGAAGGAGAGACCATTGTTAACCACGACCTTCCCCAGTACAACCACAGAGCAAGAACAAACCTCACTCCCATGGAGCCACAGGATTTTCAGATCAACCACCTTAGTTAGCGCTGCCTGCACAGCACTACCAAGAATGTGCCCTTGTGGGTCAGACATGTGCCCATGGTTGACGCACCCCCCTTTGTGGAGCTCTGGGATTGAACACCTATATTAAACACCAATAAAGGAAGCAGGAAAATGCGGGCAGACAGACAGGACCCCTCCAGCACAGGGTTTCATAGAGAGTCCTTGAATTTCACTTGGCACTCAGGGATCCATCCACCCCCAGGGAGGTACTTACATGTTGTGGGCACACAGCGTACACTCGCTGGCGTAAGTGACACCGTCGGTGCCGCAGACGGGATCGTAGATCATCGTGCAGGCCATCAGCTGTGTGCCATCCTTCTGCGTGGACATTCGGTACTGGCTGCAGTTGAGCTGGGGAACAAGGACACCAAAAGCTCTGACACGGGCTCTGCTCTGTGCAAGGGAGCCCAGACACAACCCCCTCTGCTTTTGCCTCTGCCTAAATCTGCCTACGCCAGATCCTAAAAGGTGCTGCCAGAGGACAAATTACGGTTATATATTAACTCATTCTTCATGGAAAACTAGCAATTTCCTTTCACAGCCTTATGCTGGAGAAGACTGAATGAAGGCTGGAAGGTAGACATTACTCATTCAGCTTTGCATTTATCACGATGCCCCTATACCTTGCTGAACTGACCAGGATATTACAAAGCGTAGCTCAAAAATAATCTGCAAATCAAAATGACACGATTTATGCACTTCCTGCAAGGGGGCTGACTGTGACCAGGGTGTTTTTCATGGCCCACAAGAATGGAGGGGGGATGTGCTGACAGGACTTTTGTTGCAATGGGATGGTTCCGAGTGTTGAAACCTGCCAGCAGGACTGGCAGCCGTTGAAGCTGATTTACGCCAGCTGAATAGCTGGCCTTGCATTTTAGCACTCCCAGTTTCTCCAGTGTGAGCTCTTCTTTCCTGATTTATGTATCTCACCCAGCCTGAGCACAGAGTGCACTCGGGAAACAAAGGAATGACATTTCATAGTTTGTTTGTATAGAAATGAAATATCTGACTCGGGATGTTGACTCTTTCAAACAAATGCTAATGAGGTGGCTTTGTTCTTCTGTTCCCCAATGAGAGTAAATAGTTTAGAGCTGGTCAAATATAGTTAATCCGGTATTTTCACAAGATTCATTGTTGGTATACATTAGATTACATTGCATTTACCAAAAAAAAAAAAAAAAAAAAAAAAACACACCAAAAAAAAAAAAAAAAACCAACCAAACAAACGAAAAACCCAGGGATGAGTATCAGGTATTCCCTGATACCTTACGTATTAGCATTCAAAACACAGCCAATTCTCTAATCTCTGTAAAACATCCTTTTGTAAAACACAAGCATCCAGGAGGCACTGGGTTCCCTGGGTACCCTTTCCATATTGCCAAAATGGGCTGCTAAGTTCCTGCAGCAGCTATGATGGACCGCTGTGGGAAAAGGATTTCTTCGTGTAAAACCTTAAATCTTATGTTACCTGTCTCATAACTCATTCCTCACCTGTCCTCCCCTCTTTCTTTTCCTGAATGTGTGCAGGAAGTGCACAGTGTTCCTGCTGCCAGGAGGGTGATATTCACCCACAGAAGGAAGGTCAGCACAAGCCATGACCTCCGTGGAGGCTACGCCACCCAAACCAACCAGCGTTTGTTCAAGTTATGCAGTTGGCACCTGCTCAAACTCTTGTTTTTCTTTAGGTTTCACTTACTTGGGGAGCTTCCTCTACGCACCTTCCATCGTGCCTCTTGGCAACCTCGGTTCCAGAGGCGCTGGAAGAGAAAGGAAAGTTAAAAATGCTCAACAAATAACTCTGTGGAGCTCTCCGGGGGTGACTTCCAGGGCTTACATGTTATGGGCACAGAGCGCACAGTCGTTGCTGTAGGTGACACCGTCTGTCCCACAGAGCTCACGCAAGATGAAGGGACAGGCCATCATGGCTTCCCCTGATTTGGTATTGCTCAGGTACGTGCTGCAGTCAACCTGGGGAGGCAAAACAGCAATGCTGGGTCAGCTGGTGCAAGATGGAAGAGTGTCTCACCTGCAGCCTGTCCCCACTGATCCTCCAGATTTTAAAGGTTTATGTCAGGGGAAAACCAGAGGTTTTTTAAGTTTACTCTTGCATTAGAAAATAGTTAAGTAATGGTAGTTGGGTTTGGTATTTTGTGCTAGCAGAGGGAAGAAAGGAACAGCTGGCCAAAAAGATTATTTTCCTAGAGTAGTACACATACAAGTCTTAAATCCAGCATTTCACAAAATCATAAAGGTTGGAAAAGACCCCTGAAATCCAACTGTTAACTCAGCACCGCCACATTCACCACCAAACCATATCCCTCAGTGCCACATCCACATGTCTTTTGAACACTTCCAGGGACAGTGATTCCACCAATTCTCTGGTCAGCCTTTTCCACTGACCAGACTTTCAATGAGGAATTTTTTCCTAAGGTTTAATCTAAATCTCCCCGAGTACAACTTGACGGATCTGATTGAAAATGTTTGATATTATGTCCAGCTTGACATAGTTAACTGTATCTGAGATTTTGTTTCAGATTTTCCAAAACAGCAGCAAGACCTGTTTCACCAGCTCCTAACACAAAAATATTTACAATATATACAATCTATTAATTCAAATATTTGAGGATAAATAGACAAACATCTATAGGAAATCAGTCTACACTGGCTAAGCACCACTGACACTTTACTGTCATTTTGCACAGTTTCCCCAATGCAGTGTCTCTTATTATCCATATTTCCCACATGGTCCAAGAGCAAATTAAAGCAAAGACAGCATTTTAACAACTTGTCTTTTGTATAGAAAATATATTGCAGTCCCTCAGGATGCATGAAATTATTTTTGGTTCTTCAGAGCTGCTCTGCATAAGCAGAATAAATGTGTTGAGATATTATCAGCACATATTGTTGCTGTGCAGGATAATAAAGCTATTTCTGTACACATACCTGAGAGCAGATTTGTCCTGGCTGACCAGAGCACAAGGATTTTTTAACCTGCCTGTCTAGTGCAATGGAAATCCTATCATTGAATAAATACACTGACACCTAACACAGCCTTCTGCCTTCTCTCCTACTGTGCTAAAATGAGCTGCATGGTTCTTGTGCTGCCTCTGATGATTTCTGTTCAGAGATCTGCAGTACTGGGACATTTTGTTTCTGAAGTCCCAACCTGTCCCTGTCCTCTCTTGCCCTCATGTACAGCACATTGGCATCAGCAACTGCGAACAACTAGGGAGAACCACAGCATCAACATGAGCCCTGTGCACCAAGCTCCATCCATCCATGAGCACAGAGGGTGCACTGAGCCCAGCCAGGGTCTTCCTGGAGACTGGAGAGAGAGTAGATGGTGCTTATTTCATAGCTAAAAGTATACTTACAGGAGTGCTTTCCTCCTTGCATCTTCCCTCATGGCTTTTCTTAACGTCAGTCTCATGTTGTCTGAAATCGGGAGAGGTTGGGGTTAGCACACACACCAGCTGAGCCCTGTGACACCCAGGTACCACAGAAAGCAAACCGAACCCATAGCCTATATATATGATAAAGGAGACATCTGATTTCCTTATGAACCAGCTTACCCCAGTCATTAGCAAGCATAATGGGTGCAGATCCATCAGGTTTCCTCACTATGTGCTACACAGGCGCCCCATCTGCTCTTTCCTCTGCCCAAACACCACAGTCCCACCCACTCTTTCCCCTGCCCAGATATCACAGCACTCATAGTTTGCTCAAATCAAGAACTGACTCTCCCACAGCTCCCCCGAGGAGCAAAAAGAGAGCATCAGGGAAGAAAATGAAGGTGACAGAGGCTTCAGGAGGTTGAAAGAGAAACAGAAAGAGATGTATGGATATGTTGGCGTCAAAAGAAAAGGCATGTGGAGCACTAACCATGGCTAGTCACTCCAAAAGAGAGTCCTGTGTACAGCACTTACACGTTATGGGCACAGATGCTACACTCGTTGTCATAAGTAAATCCGTCTGTGCCGCAGACAGGGCGCAGGATCCTGGGGCAGCGTACCAGGGCTTTGCCTCCCTTAACCTTTCTTGCTGGGTATTGACTGCAATCGATCTGCAAAAGGCAGCAATGACAAACGTGAGGAAGACCTGGTTTACTGACCAAAAAAAATTCCATCATAACCTCCTTCCATGTCTTTTACACTGGGATACTGATGAGACACTAGTGCTACGGCTCAGTTCTTGCAAAGCCAGGTTGAGTCAGTTCTGCATGAATCCTCTCATGCATAGAAGGAACTGCACGGCACTACCATAGTTTGTGAGATGCCAAATCACTGGAGTAAGAAGCTTTGTCAATCCCAAGTGCAAGATATGTCAGAAAAGCAATTAAAAAAGGGAAAACATAGTCCTCTTTTCATTGTGCAGTATAGATATAAACAAAACACCAAAACGGTGAAGACTTTGATCTTCCTTTGAGGGTGCCCTTCAAACACAAAGCCCAAAATAACCAATTCCCTCATTTGTGTGTTGGCATGTCCTAGACACCAGCTCTGGGACTTCCCAGCTGATACACTCAGATCAAAACTTCAGGTGTGCTCCATATTCCAGAATACATCCCCACCTCCACCCCAAAGGGGGTGTGACATAGGTGTGAATTCACAGTGAAAGCTCTGTGCCTAGCTCTTGTGTAGCCCATCTGCCAGGGCTGAGAGGGCAAGGAGGGCCCAGAGGACACCTGCCCAGATGGGATTCGCAGGCATCCTCGACACAATAACCTGACAAGACTTAATAGACCAGTGTAGAAAGCCAGGCTTTAGGCCAGCTCACTTTCAGAGTAGATGTCACCTCAGGGAACCTTTCAGTTGATACAGCTAAGAGAAGTAAGGTTTATATTGAACACTTACGTCAGAAGTCTCCTGTCTGCACTGTCCACTATGCTTTCTGCCAACATGGGTTTTTTGTATTCTGGAGGAGGGAAACAATAAAATTTAGGAACTAAATGCTTAACCTCTTGGTCACAGTCATGTGCAAAATGAAGCAAACTATAAAAGTATATCAGAATAGCTACTTTACTCATTAACAAGCTCATCCCATCTTCCTATAGCATGCAATTTAAAGTAATATTCTGAATTGTTCCTTCCTCTGCCCAGTCACTGCCCAGCCCACAGACTAATCTTTATTACAAGGAGCTGCCTTATTACTCTTCAAGGTTTCCTCTCACAAGCACAAAGAAGATATCAGAAAGAAACTCAAGGTATATCCCAAACCAACCCAGTTTCTAAGAGACTTGAAGAAACAGGCATAAGCAGAAATGCAGCAGGGTGGTTCTCAGGACTGCACAGCATTGCTGGCTACTCAGAAGGAGCACTCTAAGTATGGCACTTACCCATTGTGGGCACAGATCCCGCATTCGTTATCATATGTGTTGCCATCTGTGCCGCAAACTGGATTCAGGTCCCTTGGACAGGATACTAATACTTTGCCATCTTTAGTGACTTGTGTTGGGTACTTGCTGCAGTCAACCTGTCAAAATAAGGACAAAAAGCTCTGGTGGGGCCCTTGCTATGCGAGAAAAGCTGATGCAAAAGCTGTTCACTCTATATCCAAGCCTCAGTTGTTTCTGCAACAGGACAAAGCCCTGATATGCTGAAGTTAAATTTCCAATCAGAAATGAGCTTTCTTAATGTTATCCTAGTTCTCTAGCAGTCAAGGAAAAGGACTATCTTGTCAAAGGGATTCTTCAGGCAGAAGAACACGTATAAAATTTTGGGCCTCTTCTCATCAAAAAAATGTTCTTGAATTTGGTTAGAAACATTTTTCCTCAGCTGTAAATCTGACTAATACTGTTTTGGTTTCTGTTGGTTTTCTCCACACTTCTCCAGCTCTGTGATTACTTCTTACTTCAGATTCCCTGTAGTTCAGCACAGGGTTTGAAAGGATAGGAAAAAATGGTTATCTATCAGTCAGAGAATGGGCTTCAGACATCCCAGAATTTTGGCGCTGAAATACAGAACCTTCTCTTCTGGAAGCACCAGACTGTTGGCCTCACACAAAGATACAATACACCATGCTCTATAAATATGTATGCTTAGTGCTCTTGTGAATCTCACTATGCCTGTGAAAACCACCAGCATGGGAATTTTGAATCTCTGTTGCTGAGGGTTGAAATGCTTGTGATCTCCAGAGAGAAAACTGCCAACCTGCACAGAATGTTGGCAAGTGAAATCTTGCCCCCCACCCCTTTCTCTGGGCACACAAGCCAGCTTAGCACGTAGGGAAGTGAGTTCTGAAGCACTGACTCACTGCAGCTCCTCATTCCATATCCCTCTCCTTCCTCCTTCCTCAGTTTGGTGTGGTAAGCATGGGATGACCTTCTCTTTGGAGCAAGGAGGATGCCAAATCCACCCACATCATCCAGAAAAGCAAAGCATGAAGTGGGACCCCTGTAAGCCTTGTGCTATGGATCTCTTGTAGTTTCCTAGCGAAATCTGTGGGGTCCTCAGGATTCTATTAGCAGCCCTAAAAAATTAATTTTTTACTTCTATTGCACTTACAAACTCCTTGCATTCTCCATCGTGTATTTTGGTAATATTGGTGTCATATTCTCTGAAAGAAAGAAAAGCTTTGGTTAGGAAGTATTGAGAATAAATTCCCCCATGTCACTCTAGGCACTGGGACAACAAAGCTGAGTTCCACCCACCTTGTGGGACACAACTGCTTGACTTGTCTGAATGCAACCTGCAGATGGCCACAGCAAATGCACAGTATTCCCATATCCCATGGGAATGAAGTGTTAGGAGTAATTCGGTATTATAAGTAACACTTTGATCTGTTCATGGCTCTGATCTGGGGTTTTTGTGATTCCCCTCACGACCACAGTCAAAAAATAGGGAAGAAAACTCAAGTTGGCTGAAGAATTAAAAACAGCCAGTTCCAAGGAGACCTACAGAGACACCTGCCTTAAGACTAATATTTTACAGAAGTGCTTCTGAGAGCCTTAAGTCACTAATTATCCAGAAGGATGTTCCACGCACAAGACTTACATGTTATGGGCACAGATTTCACAATCGTTGCCATAAGTGAAGCTATCTGAGCCGCAGACTGGTTTCGATATCCTTGGGCATGCTACCACGACGTGATCATCTATTACAGCTCTTCGGTACTTACTGCAATCAATCTGTACAAATAGCAGGAATAGAGGAAAAAAAAACAAAACCACACATTTTTGATATAAAGTTACAACACTCCTACATAGTCTGCTTACTCTCTCTCAGTCTTTGGGGACAAACTAATTCCACTATCAAAAGCAGAATTCTCTGTAAGAATTCTCTCCCGCTAAAAAGAAATGGCATAGCAAGAAGGATTGTGATTTGGGTTTTGCAAGATCCTTGATAAGATCCTGCTGGAGCTATCCAAGCGGTGAGATCCAAACCTCAGCCAACATATTACTTTCATTTTATTCCCAAATACAGAGACTAGAAGTCTGAAGTAGAAAATAACAGAGATATGGTATCAGATAGCCCATAAAAACCCTCCAAGCTTTGGTTATCATCAGATTTTAATCCCTTTTGGGCTGTGCAGACCAGTTGTGCATGCTCTATTCTCCTTTTGTGTGGTGTTTGAACTGCCCCCACTACAGACTTTGTCTTACCACGATAGATTTTGGCTCGCATTCTCCATCATGGGCCTTCTCCACACTGTCACTGTGTTCCCTAGAAGGAAGCAGACCAGTGTCAAGGATCTCAGAGCACCATTGCCTCGAGGCTGGCAGTGTTGGCACCCAGCTGCTCCTCATCCCAGCTCATCTTTGGGGAACAAAGCTGCCACCTTTACCTGGAACACCTTGCCTTAAGGTTTCTGTGAGTTTCCCAGCAATACTTACTCATTGTGCAGGCAGATCCCACAGTCATTGCTGTACGTGTTGCCATCAGTGCCACAGACTGGTTTCAAGTTCCTTGGGCAAGCTACCCAGGACCTTCCATCCTTGGTAATGCCTCTGGCATACTCGCTGCAGTCAAGCTGTGAAAGGAGCAAAGAATCAGCCCCAATTTTGGCCCCATCATGGAATGAAACCCCCAGCAGCCTCCCACTGCCACAGTGCCTGCAGCTCCTGCCGACAGACAAATTAGAGGCACTATTGGGAATCTGCTCAGGCAGTCAGGAGAAGGGAATCCTCCCTACAGAAGTTTCTGATTATGCTTTCCTGATGGAGTCCAGGGATGCACAGCACAGGGGAAGGATTGCTGTGGGTGAGACACTGTTTAATGAAGGCAGCTGGCAATCAGGAGCCCAGCCCTGCGCTGGAGCCCCTCGGCTCAACAGTGGATCATTTCAGATCGTGCTGCACTCTGTGAGCTACAGGAGTCTCGTAGCTGCGTGGGAAGAACCTGCAGACAAATCCGTGGCTCAGACCCTGTTGTTTTCCTCTCTGTGATATAGGTATAGAAATTTATGCAAGGAACACAGTTCTTTGGGTCTTACCATATGGAAACAATTATCAGAGTCACAAGTCTTTGATACTTTCAAGCATATCATAAGACAGTATTTCTCATGAGGAGGCAAACTACTGCCTTTGGCTTGGAGTAACTAAATTATGTCTAAGAGCTAATATAATAGGATTGTACAATTACTTCTTGCTTTTTCCTTTTATTTAATGAACTGAAAATACTGCAAGAAATGGGGATCTTTTACTTTCTCATGAAATTGGCAATATTATTCAGCCATGCACTGGAAAATATTATTTGAACAGCGATGATTTCATTAGATTTAATCCATGTGCTCATTGGGTAATTACATACTGTTTCTGCTTTACCAGAAACCTGAATAGAACAGAATAAATAGATCTGTAGCTTACCTGAACTCCAAAGGCAGTACCTAAAAGAAAAAAATGGAGAAAAAAGAAAATCAAATTACTAATATGCAAAGAATACATTTATAAAGCTTTTCATGAGACTTTTAAATTCAGTGATGTTGTTGATTAACTTATTTAGTTTAGGAAAATATGGAGTTCTACATTGTGCCAGTAAATGGCCATAGGATGTATTAAAAGTTACTAAATACAGTTTTGTTGCACTTCTGAGGGCAGATAAAACACGTGAGAGCATATATATTAATCCATCCCTCAGATGTTAGAGGGAAGGTACTTTCAATTCAGTACTCTTGGATTTTAACCCAAGAGACTTAATATTTGACTTTCAGAAGTTTGGACATGCGTGCTTAAGATGACTATCAACCACTGGCACTGTCCATCTCCAAACACATCTTTCTCAGTTACCAGGAGCAGCACAATAAACTTACAGAGCAACCCTAGAGTTTTAAGTTTGCATTTATGTTGCTCACATGGGTAATGATGCCATTTCTAACAGCTTTGTTTTGCCCTTTATACACAGGACTCCCATGTGCAAGTTCCTGCCCTGCACTAGGGTTGCTCCTTCAGCAACTGCTCTTACAAACCAAGAAGATGAAAACAGTTGCCTGCATGATGTTTGCTGAAATCTCAGTCTTGAAACGTAACTTTTTTGCTACAGTCTCTCAGGAAGGATATTTCTGCACGGAATAAGGTTCTCGTCCATGTCGCAAGACCCAAAGATTCTTACTGAAATGAAAATTCAGCTCCAATTCAGCTAGATCAATCTCTGCAGTATCCCAGGAAATACTCACCAAAGCAGCAGCAAAGGGCTAGAGCTGCCCTCAGGAAAATGCCTGTCATCTTCATGGCAGCCAAGGTTACGGCTCCAGTGCAGCCTGCGTGCTCTCTGTGCAGGCGAGGAAGATCGCAGGTAGGAGCAGGAATATATAGCACACCATGCTATCAAGTGGTCCCACCTTATTAGGTAATGCTCCAAGCCTGTCATCACCATTCAAAGCCAAAAATGTGTTTACCCAGCTCTAGGTGTCTAGCTAATGATTGATACAAGTGCGTATGCCAGGAAGGGGATTTCATGAGCAGGAACCATGCCAAGACCCCTCTCCTCCTGGACAGATCTGCCCAGCCCTGGGCTGCCCCTCACGTGGCTGCAGCGTGTTGCGGGCTCACATCTACCCTGTGTCTGGTTAAATGCAATTAGAACGTTCTCCTCCTCTGTAGTTTTCAACTGAGCTGTCAACTGATAGCCAAAACCCTCATTATTTAACCTCAGAGCATGATTTTGTACTCTTCACTGCTGTATTTCATCCCAGTTTGAGCCCAGGCAATTTCAGCCCAGAAGGTCACCCTGTGCTCTGCGTGAGGAATCCTGCTCTTCTCCTGTTTAAAAAACTCAGCAGTGCTCTGCTCCGTGTGCCAACTTTTTTTGTACAACAGCAAAGAGCAAAAACATGAAGTTCGGTCCTAAAACCCATCTTTTTGGCTGTTCACTGATAACTCCCATGGTGCTGCCTGCTCATCTGCTACCACCTCCCCCATAGCCAGTCCCTGACCCACCTCACAAAGTCTAAGTGACACCATCCCACAGGGCAGCAGGCCAAATGCCTTTAATGTCTGCATAGACTAGATGTACTGTACTTCCTTTACCTAGGAAGTCAGCCAAATTTGCAGAGATTGGTATTAGCCCACGCATGGTTTCCTTCCTGAAAATTCACTGTGTACGTTATCTCTTTACGCTTTATATCTTTAGTTTTCTTCAAACATCTCCTTAAGGTTTGCCCACTATTAAGGTAATGGAACTTAGATTGGTCCTGAACACTCCTTTTGTCCTTTATGTAAGGAGATTTTTGGCAGTTCTTTGGATTGGTCTCAACTGTAGTCTTCTCAATTGGGATCCTAAATTCTCCAAATTTCTTGTTAACTTTTAATCTTTCAAATTCTGTACTTGGTAATCAAAATCCTTACTTGCAGATCTATTTTTGATACAATTTAAACAGAGCGAGCTCGTGTTGAATCATCAGAGTTTTATTTTCTAAGAGAAGGACATTTCCAACATCTTTCTCACTTGAAAAGCAAATCTGCAACAATACAATTTTGGGGATTGCCTAATGGAAAAATATTTACTTTCATATCCAGGAACTCTGCTACTATTAGTAGTTTGCAGTGTGCACCTGCAAAGCTGAAGTCTCTCCAAATGCCAGCCTTTCCTGCTACTTTAGTCTCTAGGAACATGAGAGTTCATCTCCTTATTCATATACCTTGATTTCATTCCTTCCCTCTGATGTTCCACCCCACGTTTCCTACTCTTTCCCTTATCTCAGTTCCATCACATGTCAAGGGCTCCAGACCTTTGGACCAATCCAAGCCTCAGCTACAAGGACCTCTTTTCATCTTGATTATAATATCCATCTATCTGGGCTTATTCCAGCCAAGACCAGCATCCATTAATGCTTCCTGGCAGTGGAAAATGTATCTTGACAACTTAATTGCCAGGCTCTGTAAAAGCTGTCATGGTCAAGCAAATTCCTGCCAGTGTCCACAGCGATGACACCTGAACCTTATAGGAAAGGAGATATTATTTGCAAACCAAATCTGCAGTTAAAGTAGATTGACTCAGCATGTTCTGTCAAGAGCAAAGTAATTCTCTTCCAACTAAGATTAGTTTTGGGAAGTAGTTTGTAATAGGAGACAGAGTAAAGAGACAGAAGAGCAAACACCTGTCAAGGATATAAAGAAGGAACTAGGATTTAAAAAACATCACCACAGCTACAGCACGTGTCTGCTGTCCCATGTGCCAGCCCAGGCACACAATGCTCAGCTTTGGGCTCCTGGCCCTGTGCACAAGGAAGGTCCATGCTGTGACCCTACAAGCGAGCCCCTGCTTCAGAGAGAGTGATTCAGCAAAGCATTTGTCCATCAGGACAGAGCCTTTCAAGACCAGAGCAGAAGCTGCAGCAGCACATCCCACCCACATGGGACAGGAAGACATTTGGTTGTGTTTACACCCTTCTGCTTGCGCAATCCCCACTTGCAGTGATGCTGTGTTGACATCTACTTGCTTATTTTCCCTTGCTGCAAATCCCACCTGGCCGAGCAGTCCTGGACATGTGCACTCCACTCCTCTCTTCTGCTGCCTCTCAGGTTACCTCTAGTCCCAGCTGTGAAACATCTGTCACTATTTCTGCAGAATTTCACTGACACAGGCTGGGAAAGGAGGCAAGAAGACAATAAAGCCAACTCACCTGTTTGTCAGAGATATATGCATATTGTCCATGCTTCCCATTCTCAAACCACACGGGCAGTTGTTACTACACCAAGCACTAAACTGTTTGTTTTGGGACCTTCTACATCAAGGACCTGAATTTTTAAATTGCAAACAGTTGCATTTACATCTTGTTTTCAGTGAACAACTTAAGTGGAGTTGCTCACACCTTCATGCAAATGAGTGTTGAAAGTGCTTGTCTTGCAGTTCCAGGGGGATAGCTGGGCAGCAGGAGGGGTCTTGCAGCAGAATGGAGCAGGGAGATCCCAAGAAAATGGCATGGATGAGAGTTCCCTGTAGTAGGGAGAGTCTTGCAGGAAAAGACAGATATTCTAACAGATGCCAAACAGGAGCCCTAAAGAGGGGAAAGAGGGAGGCCCATTCACCAGTCTCCAGTGTGAAAGCAGATGGGCCATGGAGCAGAAATTGTGATAATCAAGACAACACTGAAATCCCCAGTTACCCATATACAGCTGTTGTGTAGTGGGATTGAGCATCACAGGAATGTAGGGAGAGCCAGAAAAGAGAGGTCTGCCAGAGGGGCTTGCCAGCACAAACAGCACCAGTCTCTTCATGTCACAACTCACTTGGTTCTTGAAGGAATAAATGCCCCTAAACTGCTGTGGCAAACTGCAGAAGGTGCCCTGGCCAGAGCACACCATGGGGCCATGCCAGGGCTCTCTATCTCTGTGGCTGCAAGAGCAGCAGGGAGTAGGTGGGCAGAGCTTCCAGGCTTCAAATGGACAGACTGCAGAGGACTGAAAAACACCACAGTGAGTTCAAAGTCTGCTGAAACATCTGCCAGAGTCAACAGTCCTCACTGTATACAAGAGCAGTACTTGTACACCCTGAAGAATTGCATAAGGTCCTGACACCTTCTATGAAAAAAAGAAAAAATAAGTAAGAGACTTAAGGTCCTTGCAGAGAGTATTTTAGCCCAAAACCCAACCACAGTGAGAGGCTGGAGACCACACTGTCAGTTCATAATGCCAGTTCTGCAAAACCTCAGGAACTGCTGTGAACCACATGGGGTCTGTGGTTATTGGCAAGCAACACCCTTAATAAAGTGTAATTTACAGCAAACTGAAGAGTCCCCAGAGCGCTGGTACCTTTCCAGTTTCACAGAGGGATGGTTTGGCCTTGTTACAGTTTTAAAGGGCAACACAAAGGGTAAGAAAGAGCAAACATAAAAGAAAGGGTAGCAAACCCCCAACACCTCATGAGCCTTTGCTTCCTTCTCCCCTGGAGTAACAACGCGTGGCTTCCGTCATGCAGACCCCACCGGAGCTCCACCACACATGGTGCCACTCAGGACTGTTCCTCACTAGCAGCCCTTGGAGCAACCTGCAAAAAGGGGTGGAAAGCAAGAACAGAGCAAGCAAGAAGGCTGCCAGGAGCAGGATGGAGCTGGTATTGCTGCTCACAGCAACAGAGGCAGTTTTAGCAGGTCTCTGTCCTGCATCTTCTCACCAGACAGGCTTGGAATCTGATTAATGATCCCTTATCACCAGCTGCGATTTTTGTGGATGATAATTTCTTCTGGCAGCAGGAAAAATTTAGAAGGTGCTCAAATACTGACAGAAGAGGTTACTGGGGCACTGGCTTCATCAGCTCATTGCTTTTCAAGCACATTTAATGCAGGTTTTAGGGGTCATTATTTGAAAACTTAAATACTTGAAATCACTACAAATCATAGTAGCTTTCAAGAGCACTGATTTTCATTTGCAAGAATTTATTTTAAGCCACAAATTGTGCACTGCTTTTATAAAATCATGTAGATGTCCCTGCACGTGATTTTAGCTGGAATCAGCGAGCAGACATCATCAGAGCACATTTTTACTGTCTGACATTCATCATTCTCAGGCTGCATAAATAACATTCAAGAATGTACTTGTTTCGTCACAGCTCTAAGACAAACTCTACATTCCCCAAAACAGCTAACCAGTCCCAAATGGGGGACTCTCACCCTACATGACTCTACTTACTGAGGGGATTTTCCACTTAGAAAGAGGCAGTCATAATTTCTAAACCATAGTGTTTGCTCACATTAGAAATCAGTATAAAAAATACTAACAACCACTTATGTCAGAGTCTGTTGATAATAAAATCAGGTTTTATTATTATCAGTTATAATAAAATGTGATGCAATACGTAAGCATTTTGAGAGTTTAAAATCAATTCTCATTACCTGCAGTAGAGAAAAAGGATTTGATAACTTAATTGAAAAAATTCTACGTCTTTGGTGGGAGTGAAATTAATTGGTATTAGGTAAAATCCTGTAAAAATTGAAAGAAAAATCAAGTGACTGTGAAAGAAAGACATTCCAGCCTTATCTGCAAGAGAAAGTGTTTACAGATCAGGTCTAAATGGACTCAAACACCGTGTATGTTCAATCAAGGTCTTCTGGAAATGTCCTGAAATAAAGTTTATACAAATAAAGAACATATTTGCTTTAAGTAACAGCTATAAAAGAAAGTACAGGAGGTACGTGCAAACCGCCAGCAGAGTTCTGTTAACCCACCATCGGTGTCTCCTGCTTTGCATACCACCCTATTCCCAGATTCACTGACCCCAAAAAGCCAGGGAAACTCTTAACTCAAAAGCCTGGTTTTATCTTAGCATAGTTTCAGAATATAAATTAACTAGAACTGTCTGTAAGTCAGTTACACCTCAAAACAACAATACCTTTCCTTAAAAACCTTAAGCCATTTCATGCCATGGAAATTCTCACTTCTGCATCTGCCCCAGCACCAGGGCCCCAAAGGAAGGAGCCTTCTCTCCCTGCAGGAGATGGACCTAAAGATGGGCACTGGCTGAGCCCTTGAGCCCACAGGGAAGCTCAGGCCAAGGCAGAAGGTGAACCAGACAGTGACAGTCCATGGGCCATCACAGAAAGCACAGCTTTCTGTGGTGCCTCGAGGGTGCCATCAGTGGTTCTGCCCTCTCACAGCAAGAAATACTGCTGGCCAAATTCACACCTTCAGATTCTGCCTGGATGTGCCCCCAGCTCCAGCTTTGGTGGGGCAGGGCTCAGCACACCATCTGACATGACCACTCAAGATCTATCTACTTCCCACTATTGCTCAAAACAAAGTGGTCTGGATTTCCCAGTGCCTTAGATGAGAAGCCTGGAAGAGGACATTCACTGCAACAACTAAACTGCCAGCCCAGAGACAGGGTGCTTTAAAACCAATTTTTCCTTGTAACTTTCCAAATGTAAACCAATTAAATCTCAAACAACCCTCTGAGGTAGGTAAGTATCTTTTAATGTTTGTTTTACAGGCAGGAGAAAAGGGCTGATAGGGCAGTGAAGTGATTGGCCCAAGACCCCGTAATGAGTCAGAGGGAACCTGACCCCTGGTCCCTCCTCACAAAACCCTGGACCACGCTCTTCCTCCTTGGGTCCAACATCTTCGCCAGGTATTTACAGCAGCTGGTGCACCTCTGGGTGCTTATTGCCTAAGGAGCACGTGGTGTAAAGCCGGAGTGGGGACTCTTGTGCCCCTCCCATAAGGCTTAGTGAAGAAAAGTGACATGAAGCTGGTGAGTTATCTTTATTGTAGAAGCACGTTAAGACACAGCGAGGCGGCAGAGACTGCAACGGCATGCACAGGGCAGACCTGGGAAGACACCACGGAGTCCCCACAGCCTTTCGCCCTCCACCTGAGCAAGGACGGGCCCCGTTTGCTGCAGAAGGGGTTGAAGGCAGCTCTGGCAGTCCTGGGGACTTGGCAGCTCCCCTGATGATCAACATCGACTCTTCCTTTACTTGCCCTGTGGAGACAGAGGGCAGACAGTTCATTACTATAGTCCCAGAAGGCAAAGGGATGTGAAAGAACCATGAGGAAACACCGAAGCTGCCCCAAAGCTCTGCAGGGGTTCTGGGCCAGCCTGCCTCTCTGTGATGGGAGACAGCAGCACGCTGCTCTGCCAACATTCTCCCCGCTCTGCAGGGACAGCCTGGCTGGGAAAAACAGAGCCAGAGGAAAAGGAGTGGGCAGAGCCCACTACTGCAAGTTCCCACAGACTCAGCCCCGTCATCCCACATCTGCAGTGAGAGGAGGAATTCTGCAAAGCCATCTGTCCCAGCCCTGCTGCTTGTCCAGCAAGGTAGGACACTCCAACCCTTGTGAAACACAGCCCCCAAAGGACAGGCTGGCCAAGCAGGAGTAAGTCACTGCCCCTCTCTCCGTACCTTTGGTCACAGGTGATCCCTGGTGTTTGCTGGCAGACAGAACTCCATTACTCCTGGAAAGGAAGAGCAAAAAATAAGTCCACTTGACCACTGCTGTGTGACACTGGTATCAGTGTGACAGCCCCTCAAGGCCAACTCAATGCCCACATGAGATAACTGCAGCAGAGCCTGGCACAAGGACAGGCAGATTGGGCTGCTGCCAGCTGAGGAAAACAAGACTAATTTCAGCCTGAAGCTAAGTGCTTTCCACACCTATTTTCTAACTGGGAAAGGTCCTGCTTTTCGTCTTTTCTTATTTTGCCACCTCAAAAAGCAGCATGGCAAAACAGAGAGCCTTGTAAGGAAACTGGGACTTGCTCATCTAGGAGTTTTCTACTTGTTAAGAAACAGGTTTAAAAAATAAAAAAAAGGAGAAACTGGGTATCCCCTTTTTTCCCTGATTTATTGACTAATGTGGGCAGACTGGTGACTACGGCCTGGGTTATCTGTGGAAAAACCTTTAAACTGTGAGATATGCAGCATTAAAAGTCAGATGTGCTGGAAAGACCCACAATCAATTCATCCATGTAACACGGCACTGCAGGACGTACCAGCCAGTTAACTTACAAAAAAAAAGATATCTAAACCCAGGATGCCGACCTACATTTCCCATCAGTAAAGCAGAACAGGATCAAAGGAATTCAGTTAAAGCACAGACCAGGCAAGGTGGCAAGACCCAACGCTGGCCAGTGGGGACAGGCTGACTCTGCAGCAAGGTTTTCTACCTCAGCCGTGCACAGAAACACCCTTTAGTATCAGATCTCTATCAAACCACATTGCTCCCATCCCTTCCTACAAGCATCCTTCCCTGATGGCCATCAGGTTACCAGAGCTGTCAGAAACACATGGAAATCCAGCTGCAGCTTTGCAGGCAGGAGTGGATGCAGGCAAAGGGATGAGGCAGCTTGAACACACATTTTCTCAGGCAACCCAGCACTCTCTATGGATATATTAAAAATACAACTCAAGGAAATATTACATTTTTTGGGTAACAATTTCTTATCTTCCTCCAAAGCATTTCATATTCTGCACATTCCAACTCTCTAAATCTATTTCTGATGCCAAAAGCACTGCTGGAAGCTGGTTTCCTCCAGGTTTTAGTAGCGTATATTCAGTGCCTGAGTCTTCAGCAGAAAGAAAAATTCATTATACTGAAAGTGAGCATGAATTTCAGTGCTGAAAATAACTTTGCTCTGTACATTGTTTATAAGCTCCCATAAATTTTCATTCTGATCCTTCAGGTGACATAAAAAAAACCTAAGAATAAATCATTGTGCATGGGGGTTTTTGTGTAACTTTTCTTACCCCTCAGAAAAAGCTTATCACTTTCCCTTTTAATTGCATCCAACTCTCCTTGGAGTACTTAACAGAGCTACAAGCTGTGACTTTCAGTAAATGGCATCCCCCTTTAATTGCAATGGCTTGAGAGCTGTAACAGCTTGGTAAAACATGAAACAGTAAGGAATTCCAGATCAGGCACAGTTTTGTAGGAATCCTCTCTACTTTTCTGTTGCCACAGTGTACCCAGTCTTATTCTGTCTCGGGCAGTGTGAGCACAGTCACGAGCAGACTCCCATACTGCCTGGTCTTCCTGTGCCCCCAGAATTCACAAGCCAACAGTGGTTCCCTCTCACTAAAAATCAAGACACGAAGGCCTCCAGTACCATCACAGGCAAAATTCTTTCTCTCCGCACTACAATTTCTTCAATGAAACAAAGTTTAGAGCACCCTTCTGCTTTACAGAAGAGGAGAAAAAGAGCCAGGATGTTTAGTTTTAGTGTCTTGGGGATCTGGGGGCATCCTGTCACTGAGCAAAGGAAGGCATGGCATGACTGCTCTCATATCTCATAGCTCCTTATTGCCTACAAACCCATGGATACCACATTCTTATTCAGAAGTCAAAGCTCCATCCAAAACTTTACAGAACTTCTCTTTTACAGGTTCAATATTTGGATCACCTACAGGTTTAGGTGACCTATTTCCCTTGGTACAAATATTCAGTTTCCAAAGAGTTCATGCCAATGAGGACAGTTGTTCCTGGGTGCCACAGGACAGCCTGTGAACTCAAGAGACACAAACTGGGAGACACTGGCTGCAAATCCAAACGCTGGAGACTGTCAAGCTTCCACTGGTAGAAAGACAAAGCACAACTGAGAAATGTTTAACTCATCTGCTATGTGGGATTGCACAAGATGTCAAGACCTTTCCAGAAAGTATGCCACCTAGTGAATAATTTTGATTTCCCAACCATCTACCTGGATATTATTTAGGGAAGGAGCCATTTGTAGTTTACACAGTTGTGGTCTTCCTGGCCAAACCAAAGTCCCAGGAGGAAAGTCAGGCATTTTCCCATCACTCTCCTACCATACACCCTAAGCAAAACAGAGACTATGCACAGGTTATATATTAAATCTAAGTCTCAACCTGTATATAAATATCTGGACCATGAACATCCATTCCTGGGGCTCTAACGATCCTGCCACAGATGGCAGAGGCCAGGTTGGCTCCCCAGCAGGCACTTGGAGTGAAAAATGGGATACTACACACAGCAAGAGGCACTTTTTCCTCCACACCTCAGCAACATTCCCATCCAGAAAAACAAAGGAAGAGAGATGGGGACCCCAATACCTCTCTTCCCTCCCAACAAATGTGGCTGAAGAGCAGCTGCAGAGCATGGTTTTAATTATCCCACTGTTAATTGAACGAAAAGTTAACCCAGTTAACCTGCCAGTAGGGTCTAAGTGTAGACCCCCCAGCTACTGCTGAAGGGCACAGTGGGCAGTTTGTGACAAAGTGCCAGCTACTTCTCATTCCTCACTCCCCACTGTGGCTGCCTGGATTTGATCCCCACAGGCTGAGACTGTGCCAAAAGGGGAGTTTCACCAGAGGAAGGGAAAAGATTGATGTTCACAGCCCAGCCTTGGTGTGCCGCTTACCAATTCAGGGGCAGGCTCTCGGCACTCGCCTTGATAGTTTAACGTGATGAAGTTTGAAGCTCTCCTGCAAAGGGAGGACAAGACATTGCTTATTATTCACTTGCAATGCCACAGCTCTCTCTGCCATCAGTGTGACAGTCCTCTGTGGACTCCTTAATGCTTTGATGCTTATGGTGGCATTTATTACTCCCCAAACAATCTGTGATTGGGCAGAAAGGGAATAGGGGACCCTGGCAACTTGTGTATCTTAATTAGCTGTCATCAGATTAATCTCAGGCATTTTGATCTATGTTTGCTTAACAGCAAAGCACTGAGGACACACTTGATAGTGAGTCATGATGTATCAAAACAAACACTGTTCTGCAAAAGACACTCGGGAATGGTGGATGGCCCTGTATTAGTGAAATCTCTCCGCCTACTCACATGGCAGCTGAACACAAGTCACATTCATTTTTGTATGTTTTCCCATCAGTGCCACAGACTGGTTGTGAGGATTCGCTGCAGAAAATCCTTCCACCCTTTACCCCGTGCAGAATTCGATCACAGTCCAGCTGAAGAGACAAAGAAATCACATTTGGTGCTGGTTGACTTGTAAGACCCTTCTTTACATGACTTAAAAGTGCTCATAAACCAAGCCCTGCATGGGGCCCCTCTGCCCTTTAGCATGTCCATCACACTTCCAGCCAGGACGGACTTGGAAAGAGATTGTGTCTCTTCCTGGACCAGCCAGTCAAGCTTTTGGGAACAGAGCCCTCACGCCCCACTCATCTAATCCACCTCAACACCATGGTCTTGAGCGGGTTTATTTCTCTCACTGTGGATCCACAAGAAGACAAACTTCTGCTACCTGTTCTTAGCCCTCCTTATCAGGGCTTTGATGCCATTTCATCTCCAAGAACGAAGACGAAGCCCATTGGCCAAAAGACGTCTCCAGCAGACTGGCGCTGCCCGAGGGCGGTGCGACACGCAGCACAACTTCTGCCACCCACTGCGTCGACAGACATGAGCATATCTGAGCAGCTATGACTAATGAGGGGTGCCCTCTTGTTTCCTCTCGAGCATGGCAACGGGAACATTTAGGCACAGTTTTCCTTACAAACCACACGTGGCACAGCCAGGACAAACTCACAGCACAAGGATTGACCTTTGGAGACCCCCAAAAAGCCTCTCACACCCTACCAGCAGAGCGGGGCGGGTGTTTGCAGAGTCATAGCAGATTTCCAACAGCAGAGGTCAGGGATAGCACACCCTGTTCCCTGGTACACACAGCCCCTTCCTCAGCTCCGCCACCCACCGCTGCTCCAGGCATCAAGAAAAGACCGAGATGAAAAAGTGACTAATGGGCTCCCAACCCCATCTCCAGGTGCTACAAAATATGTTGCTACGACTGCAAATGGTACAGTGGGACTGAGAGGGTATTCCACTTCCCATTCCACCTTGAGATGCAGCATTTAGCTCAAAAATGATGGTTTATCAATAGCCCTACAGGGTGGGAAGCACTACAGGGAAGGAAGATTTCGTACCAGGTGCTGTAGGGGGGTTTCAGTGATGTTGGGGTGCTGTGATAGCACCTGTTGGTTAAACATCACTTGCTAATTTCAGTAATGTGCTGCTTCCTCCCTCACCTGGGTAATTATTGGTGCTGTGAAAGCAGACAATGCTGACCTTTGCAATCCTCTGCTCAATGCCTTCCTACGCACCAGACAGTGCTGCCTGCACCTCTGCCCAGGACAGGTGGCCACCCCACCAGCAGCCCCACATATCACAGGTGCCAGCAGCCAGTGCCACCACTCCTTTGGCTCTGGAGAATTGTGTGACAAAACCCACAGGTGGCCCTGGAAAGAGGAGAGGAGCAGATCTGCTCTCTGAATCACCTCTTGTTGGTCAGGCTCATCGGCATCCACTCCCCCTCCAGTGCTACCAGGAAATACCACTAAGCCCTGAAGCAGACTGGCCTTATTACACCTAATGCTTCCTCTGGAATGCATTAAAATTGCTGTACCTGAACTACCTACTGGGTTTTTAACTCAAATATCCCTTTTCTAAAAGCGGTCAGTGACAGAGGCTTCAGGGAGAATAAAGGCAATTGGTAGTAAGGTCTCTCCACGCATGGAAATACACTTCCTATCCTTTCCAAAATGTTATTTAAATTACTGTATGCAAATGCTAGAGGAATTAAAACATCAGGTAATTTTTTTTTAACCATCCTACCTCTTGACAACACCCTGTGACAGTGAGATCCACAGTTTAGTCACTCTTTTTGCGGTAACTTATTTTCTCTTATTAGTTCATATTTTCCACTTTTAGCTTTGCTGGAACTATTCCATTTTCTTTCATGAGAAGGGAGAGCAGACACCCCCACCTTCCTCCCACATTATTCCATACACACTTGTCATCTACCGCTCAGTGTTTCCCCCTTTAGCACTCCCTCCTCCTGCCCAACCTTGTCCTCATGCCCTGGTCAGCTCCATAACCCTGTTCTGGCCACGGCCTTTACCTCAGCATCTTCTCAACACGAGGGAGGGGAGGGGGGAGGTGGCACTTCTCAACCCAATTTGGCTACATGTGGGGCAGGCATCCAGCCTGAGTTCAAAACCAGCACCCCCATAGCTGATGTACTCCCATAAGGAGCCAAGCCCTTCCCTCTGCTTCAGTGCCGGGTGATACAGGGACTGGCATCAGAGTACAGATACTTTCACTCATTCAAACCCTTCCAAGGACACAGGGCCAAGTGAGAAGCTTTAGGGTTACAGCAAGAACAGGAGCATCTGCTGGGAAAGGAGCAGGGGGGGGCTTAGCACTGGCAGAGAAGCCCCCTGTGGGAGAGGTCCCCATTTCTGCCCATACAGCTGCCATCCAAGGTGCAGGAGGTGGCTTTACCATCTGGGACTCATCGGTGTCTCTGCTCTGTGACTTGCGGCCCAGTGACCGGTTGCAGTTCCTGCCACGCTGAGCTGTGTTTCGTTGTGGGCTGGCAGAGAGATCAAAGACACTGTTCATCACACCATCCTCCCAAACAGAGGGAGCACAGTGCAAACCCACCCTCCCCACAGACCCCCACAGCTCTGAGAGCCATTTGCACTATGACATCCACCTGCTCACGGGGATAGGAGAGGGCACATTCTATCAGGGAGGCAACAAACAGCAGGACAACTTTGCCCTGTGCTCAGCCCAAGTGTACCTCCACCCCAGGGCTCTGCACCCCCGTGTGTGCTGGCATCACTTGGTAGAAGGGGGACTGAGGAATTGCACCAGCCAAAAGCAAGAAATCTCAGTGTTCCCCAGAAAAGGCTCTGAAAAAGCAGCAGCTGAGTCCTGCTCAGGTCCAGCAGCTATAAAACAAACAGGAGTGCCTGACCAGTGCCCAGAAAGCACGTGATACATCAGGCACTACCTCTGAGCCAGGGGATGAGGATGAGCCAGGGCTAACCCACGGGTGCACTGCCAGGAGTCAGGGTTTGCTGGACAAAGCGTCCTGAGAGGGATTCTGAACACAGCAATCACTGGTGCTTAGTACATAAAGTCAAGGCCAAAAAGGAGTAAGGGTTGCATGAGAAACATGCCCCACTATGCCTCTTTCCCATCACCAGCTTAGCCAGTGCAAAGACATGCTGTACTGAGCACCAAACAGAACAACATGGACTTCTCCATCACAGACAGTGCTGCTTGTGTGCTGCCAAAACACTCCTGCTCCAATAAACCTCCTGACCATCCCTAGGAAAATACATGTAGGTGGAAGGGGGTAGAAACCAGTGCCAGGGCTTGTAGTATGTAGGGAAGGACAGGCTGCCAACCCAAGTGCTGCTGAACTCACCCTCGGCCCGTTGAGAAGGGGCGTCTCTCATTTACACCCTGCCGTGAACCACCACAGTTCTTCTGCAAAAGGGGAAGGGTCACATTCAACAATCACAGAAACAACTTTTATACAACTAGAGAAGTGACAAAGTTAAAGCAGCTCCTGCCCTCCCCCCCTCCTCCTCCCAGACCTAGAGAATTATAGTGCTGTAATTAGAGAAGCAGGTTTGATATGCTCCAAACCCACCAAATGATGCCATCCGATGGCTTACAGGATTGTGGAGAGTCTGGACCTGTCCTTTATCTCTCATATAGCATCACTGGGAAAGTGAGGGGCTGTTCTTTCAGGTCCAAACATGTCCAGTTTGTATGTTTACACCATCCCACAAATGAGTGAGGCTTTGCAATATAATCTGCATCTCCCCCATCACTCACTGGCTACAGCACCCTAAGCACCCTGATTACCCCCAAGATGACCACAGGCAGTCCCTGGCCACCCAGATCCCACAGACTCTTTCACTGAGCTCAATATAGGCTCCAAGCTCCATCTCACCTGGTTTGTCCTCTCTGAAGTGGGCAATCTGTTACGCTGGCCAGTTCCACCAGACTGACCTCCTCTTTGAGCTTCCTTTTTGCTGGAAGAAGGGAAGAGGAGAAAAAAGGTAGTGCTATGGCAGCATGAGTGCCACCGGCACCCAGGGCTGCCCTGTAAGCCAGCATCATGCCGTTAGGCACCACCTCCCCATCCACAGTCCCTGTTCCTGGTGGTCCTGTTCCTAATTCCCACCTCTAAGCCTTCTCCCTTCTCCTCACCATTCCCACTGTATGCTACATCCTGGATCCAGGTGGCTGCTTTCATATCAGGGCTGCTTCTGCATATGCTCTATGGGAGTAGAGAGAGAGCATCTGGAAGGCAAAGTACATGCATGGGAAACTCCTCAGGAGCTGCCCATGCCCAACAGTCCCCTGGGAAAGAGACTGCTCTCTGTCAAACTTGTTTCTCCTCCTCTACTCCACACTGCTTCTCACCTGCCCCTGGGCCCTTAGCGCTGAAAGGGAAGCAGGAAGAGGGGCAATGGCTGCAGCCCTACTGTCAGAGCATCTCCTGGAGGGCCACTGGGAGTCAGGACTCTCCCAGGCATTGCCCAGATGCAGCTTCACAAGCAAAAGCTGCAGTTCTGCAGCTGGAGGCTTTTCCCCTTTGCTATTGTTGCTCAGAGGAAGCTGTACTCACAACTTGTCGGCACACATGAGACATTTGTTGGTGTGCTGCTTGCCAGAGGCATCCCGGACAGGGTCATTCTCCCTCGTGCAGGACAGTCGTCCACCAGCTTCAAACTGGGAGCGAAACTCACTGCAGTCATCCTGCAGAAGGAGGGCAGCAGTTTAGAGCACCCTGTCCTCCTTGTCTTATTGACCTGACCCTTGGGAACTTGGGGTTCCCTGCCAGGAAAGCATTGAACCATCACAAATGCATCCCGGGAGAGTCTGGGTGGGGGTGAGAGAAGAGGGTGTGCAGCACCAGCCACTTAGCATATAAACAGAGGAGTGAGTCAGAAAAATTCCAGATCCTTCTGCCTGCACAGCACGTGTTGGGGAGTTCTCTAGTATGGTCCAACTAATTATTATTCTCCTCATTGGGCTATCCAAAGCATGCCAGTGATGTGACCAATACGGTGATAAGTCACTCCCTCTTCTCCCAACATCCTTAATACACAGCTACAGCCTTTTCCCAGACAGTAGCTCAGATAATTTTCTTTACAAAGAGAGTAGTGTCCTCCAAATCAGCCACACTTTGGGATCAAAGTCAATATAGAAGAAGCAGTTAAAACATAAAAGCACAATGCAAACATACTTAATAGTCCACAGGCAGAGGCAGGTTGTTTGGAGAGTAGATCATTAATTTGTTCCTTGTTCAAAATTGCTGCACAGAAACTGTTAACTTGCCCCTGTTATGTAACATGGATGGAAACATTCGGCCTCCCTAATTTCAACCATTTCACACACTGCAATAGCCAGTTCCAAACAGCAAGTACAGAGGGTAAGTAACTGAATTTCACTTACTCTTTTCTTTTTACAAAAGAGGTAATTTTCTGCCCTTTTTGTTCACAGGGTTTTTGATAGCTTGTATGAAGGTCCCTAGCAGGTCACTGGCCTCATTCTTTGCTTTGCTCAGAACCTTATAGCACCTCCTCCTCTCTGGCAGCAGATTTCCCCAGTGTTGTCCCTCATCCCATCCAGAGCATCTCAGCCTCCATCTCCTCAGCTTTCCCATGGCACTAACACTGGCAAACCACTCTGAGTGCAAAACCCCAAGTTTTCCTAGAGCCATACTAGTCATGGGTAGGAGAGATGATCCGGTGCAGGATGAGCCTGCTTCCTGCTGTGCTCAGCAGTCACAGTGCATTACTCCCACCACAAATAAGTACTGCACTCACTTCAGAGGAGCTCCCCAAAAGCCTCGCTGTTTCTTCCCCACCACCAGCATGTGCTCACACCCCTGAACAGTTCAGGCAATGCTTTTGCTCCATGACTAGCCCAGGAAAGCTCTCCCAGCCCCTCCTTTTCTTGTTCCCTTGGGCCAGCCCAGCTCAGCAGCCCAATTCTCAGCCTTCAAGACAAATCTGCCTTCCCCAACAGCCTCTCTCAAACGCTCTCCCTTTGAACCAGTATTTCTGGAGCCCTGTTAACTTCTCGACCTCTGCTGCAAAAATCTCACTGAGTCCATCTGAGTTGTGCATTTGCCTTTTTCGTGGCTTGTCGCATCCCTGACCCACTAATAAATGCAGAGCTTTCTTATCCTCTGTCACTTTTAACCAATGAGTATGAATTCTTATTAATCACTGACTGTGTGATCTTGCAGTGCCATTACATTTTATCTCGTTTCTATTACTCCAGGCCTCAGTGGTATCCAATTAGTCTTGAGTGATCTGCTGATCCTTTTCTGCTGATACTGCCTCCCAGCTTTACCCCAAGCAAATTTCACTTATACTTCTATTTTTTGGTGCCAAAATCATTAGAAAAACACTAAAACAGGATTATCCCCAAGACTGAAGCTTAAGGGGACCGCACCAGTCCCTACTATAGCAGGAATCAAGAGGTAAGGATTGGAAAGCGACTATTTTCCACCCTTACAGAGCTGTTTTTCCCACCAAAGCATCAGGGCACAGGGACATGGTGGCTGCAGCATGCCAGGGAAAAGGTGGTGAATGGCAGCTCCATGAGAACAAAGTTTCCAATAAAAAAAGCTAAAACGGAACAACAGGCCTGGAGATAACACAAGGCTAAGCTTTCCTCCCAGAACACAATGATCTCTTAAGATGTGCAGAGTTCAGATTCAGTTTTCCACACATTTTTCTTTTTCTCCTAATTAGCACCGTCAGCAGCACTGACGTCTCCACCCTCTGATTTAGGACAGTACAGCACAGCTGGTTTCCTACTCTGTTGGGGTTTGCCTGTACCTAGATCCACAGGTCAGTGGGACAGACCATGACATTCAGGCACAAGTTGTTTACTTGAGGGATTCAAGAGCATGAATAATAAATAGGGAGGGAAAGGAAAGTGGATCTCAAAATTAAGTCAGAGGAGACCGAGCAACTGCATAGAATAACATTGCCTTTTGTCTGTCTCGGGTGGAAATCCAATAAAGTTCTATATTGACCTGCCTAATACTTTAATCTCACCTTATCTTTTCCTTGTCTGTTTTTAGATAACTTCCGCTCATTCTCCCTTTTGCTGGAAGAGAAGGAAGATGAGAAAGTGAATACCAGGGTGCTCCAGGGAGGAGAGGTTTTCCCCTTCATCAGCCGCAGGAGGGGCAAGTGATTCTTTTTTGTTACTCACAACTTCTCTGCACACATGATGCACTTATTGCTGTGCTGCTTCCCAGAGGCATCCCGGACAGGGTCATTTTCCCTGGTGCAGGAAAGTTTCCCTTTCTTGAACAGATCCCGAAACTCCCGACAGTCATCCTGTACAAATACCAAAAGCACGGGTTGACACTGATACGCTGACAGAGACACATCTCCCACAAATCCACAAAGGATTATTCACCCAATGAAATACATTTCAAACACTATTTTATTTCCTTGAGGAGTAACTCAATGGAAAACCATAGCATGCAGCATAAAACAAATAAATCAGTATATTTAGATGAGCAGATCTGTCTTTTACATCCAGGGTAGCCTTATTTCTCTTGCTAATAGAAAAGACATGCAAGAGCCTGCCCAAAGGACCTAAGTTGTGCTCTAAGTATAAAATCTACAATTTCAGTGAATTTTAAATGAGAAAGTCAGTTTTCCCATATCTCATGAGAGAACATACTACCAAGAATTTTAAAATTCATGCACAGTAAAAAGATGAAGCTGCAGGCATAAAAAAGTATAATCCCTGCACACCTTACATTCCCAGGTACAAGAGAGTAAGACGTGGGTGTTTTCACCTTCCACTTAACGTGATGGTATGTGTTAATTGAACCCAAGCACTCTATTTCACAAAAGGCTTTTGTAGCAAAACCCACTTAAGCATTTCAGGCTGGCCTTTACTTTCCTCCAAACAGCTTTCCTATAATTTTCAGGGCAGGTCTGCAGCATAAGAAACCCATGGTACACGTGAAATCTTTAAGTTCGTTTATGCAGCACTTACAACCTTATCTGCCACGTGATCTGTAATACATTTTTTCCTTCACACTGTGTAGAGGAGATGGTTTGATAACTTATCCCAGCTCTGCAGATGGGGAAGTCAGGCCTAGAAAATTACTTGCCAAAAGCCAGACAGAAAATCTATGGCTTAACAAAGAAATTCAGTGTAGGTCTTTTCCTGATGCTGTAAAACTGTCCCTCTGCCATCAGGACCACACTTTGGTAAGTCAGGTGTTTAAAAAAAGATCTCCCTTAGGACAGCTATGCTTTACAAAGCCTTTAATTTGCCCAGACACACAAGAGCTAGGAAGCTACCCTGCTTACCAGATGTAAAATATAAATAAATAAACCACCGCAACCAACACTATCTGATGGAAACCAATTCACTCCTACCTAGAATAAAAACCCAAGGCTAAAAAGGCAGCTCCCTCCACATGAAGACCTGCTATCTAGAAAGGCAGCTATGGGTAAAAGAAACCAGCCAGGTGCATCGACAAGATAAACAAGGGACAATTAGAGCCGGCCTGTTCCCACACCCTGCCCTAGTCAGAGCTCACATGCACCAAACTTGCTATTAATTATTTGCCAGATACCAATGGTGTGCCTTATAAACAGGCAGGTATCCTCCTTGGTGTGTACTCTGGGTCAGGCACAGACTGTATGTGCCGTGCCAGTAATTGCCCGATTGGGACGAGATTGCCTGGGAGGAGCCGTGAGGAGTTTTGGTTTCTTTTATGCTCGTGGATGGCACAAAGCCTCACACTCCTTCAGACCCTCTTCCCATGGCAGAGCATGTTTGCCCAGTTCTCATTGCAGGTGCATTGCTGGACCCTTTTCCACTGTCCAAGCCAGGATTTCCCACACTGCAGACAAGGAAGCGCACTCGGGAAGCAGGTCAGAGGCAGGAGACGCAAAGCCACTGCATCATCCTGCTCCCAGTGCGCCAATAAAACTGGCTTCAGCAGTGATGTTTCACCTCACCTTTCCCAAGGAGTTCACATTCCTGTCCACCTCTCCACCACTCCCTTTGTTTGAGTCTCTTTCCCTGCAAGAAAGGGAGGTGTGAGTGACGGAGCAGCTGCAGTCCTTGGATGCAAAGCCAAGACAGGTGGTGATTAAAGGCCAGTCCTGCCGACCCCACCTCCCCATTGCGCAAGGCAGCAGGATGGACCAGCACTGGGTGTTTAGCATCTCTGCACTGGGGGTGCCATCCTTTCTCCCTGCCTAATATCCAGGTCTCTCATCCTAATAAACACCACCTACAGAAATAAGAAACTAAATCTGTCAGTTTTCACCCTGCATTTGCTCCTCACACCCCGTGGTGAGTCCCCACCATGTGATGAGCTGGAGAGATGGACTGGGTTCACAGGTTTGCTGAAGAGTTACTAACTGGTCTCACTGGCCCAGGACAACACAGAGACTCTTGAGAATGGGCACATCACTATGGGAAGAGAGGACAGATGGGCAGGATGGCCACTGGAGCCAGCAGGCAGCCAATACTCACAGCAGCCTTTGGCACATCATGCACTTGTTGAGGTCTCCTTTGCTATTCGGGCTCCTGAAGGGCTCCTTGGTGGTGGGACAGGAAAACTTCCCACTGCGCAGAAGTGACCAAATTTTCCTGCACTCATTCTGAAAAGCACAGAGGAGAATAGTCAGTGGAGGCTACCATCGAGATCCTGAGAACAGTTCATTCATATTTAATCTTTTTTGGGTGTGCTACATGCTCTCAAACAGCACCAGTTTGCTCACACCAGGCCTGGGGCTGCCACAATCCTGCCCATCCCTCACTACACACCACACGTGGTACAGGCTGTATCGAGAGCCCTGCTCACAGCTCCCAAGGCAGAAAAGACAACTAGAAAGTCCAAAACCCATTGCAAGAATCATTAATCACATGAAAATGAATACATGTTTAAAGAATATATATTTAGTTTGCATACAGATGCAAATTGCTACCCGCTGCAGGGAAGGACTCCATGTTATAAAGTCATTCAAGAGCAGAAAATACAGGCCTAGAAGTGCCAGAGGGATGCAAGAGGAATGAACGGATCAGAGTGACTGAAGAGCAATTCAGGTGCAAGACAAGCACAGAAAAGTACAACCCTCTCAGGAAGCAGAGCAGTAATATTATGTGATGCTGCAGCAGCCCTTCGCCTCATCTGCTGGGTAACTGGAATGCAGACTAGGGAGAAGCAATGAACCGTTTAGTTATTTTTGGCTACTCCGTTTTCCAAAAGGATCTTTACCAAGGAGACCAGCTTGCTTGATTAAAACATGAATGGAACTGACTTCTCAGTCATTGAATCAAATTATTTTCTGAGACTCAAAGGACTTGCCTTAATTCTTTTAATTATGAAACTCAGGAATTATCAGAAGCAGGAGTTTCTGATGGATCAGAAGCTATATTATAAAATATCATTAAAAATATAATTCATGCCATTTCTAACTTCATTTCATGAGATTTCCAGCCCAGAGCTGCTTGAATATGTTCTCAGCATCATGCACCAAACACACACTATCAGCTAGAGCCATTACAGTATTACAACAGTATTGTCTCCAAACATGGAGAGATTCACTGCTTTTTCCACCACTGAAAAAGCACTATGATGCCTAAGTATAGTCCTCCTAAATGACTTTGCTCAGAGCACACATTAAGCAGTGTAAGTTGGCAAAACAAAAGGAGAATCAGAATAGAAAAGGTTGGACTCGCCTTAATCGAAGCTTGGCTGGCAACATCTGTGACAGAAAAACCAACAATGAAACCATACAAAAATCTTTGAAGGGAAATTTTAAAGCAAAAGCATTTAATTAAAATAATGCAGTTTCCTAATCCACCCAAATACCTCTCGATAAAAGCTAATCCAATGCATTATTTTACACTGACAGAAAGGACTGGGCATTAGAGAGTTTCTGGAACATAGCACTTTTTGTTATTCAAATGCAAAAGCATATCCATTTTTTTGTGCCTTTGTGCCCTCCTTTACTGTGTTACTTTTGTCAGGCTTAAAATCCAAGGATGGTTCAGTAACTGTTTTCCCATTATTCTACATCCCTGCCTTAGTAGTTGCATCAACCCCACAAAATATTTTTGGCTTTCTTCACCATCACTTAAAACTGGGATATCAGAGCTAGGCCATACCATTGTTGTTTGTCCAAAATGACAAATTCCTTTTCAAGGCCCATTCCATTTGCAATACCTCACACAAATTACTAAATTATTACTGAGTCAGCAGGTGAGTAGCTGATACATATTTCTTTCTACTAAGCCACTTAAAGCTGGTATAATATGTTTCATCCTCTTTTACATCATCAGTAGCATGGCAGGGAACCATCAAGAAATCCTCCATTATCTCTTTTTCAATGGAAACAGGCAGTAAATTGAAAGACCATTACATCAAACATAACTCCTGCTGAAGTCTCTCTATTGTAGCCAAATTATTGCAGCCATATAAAAATGCATTCCTTAGCAAGTGTTGACAAGAAATTACCATTTTTCTGAATTTACCAAAAATTGTATTACATTTGTGTTCAAAGTTGGGCTTTTTATGCAAAAATTCAGTCTGTTTCGAAATTGGTATTCTTTCACTTAGACAAATGGGGTTTGGGTTGGGGTTTTTTTTCTTAAACTGTTAATTCTATTAAAAATAGATGCTTTTACCTACCAATAAAACTTCACCGTTTTCACACACAAGAGAAAAAGCCATTATCAAGACGTTAAATCAATACATGTAGTACAGCAAAAAAAAAAAAAGGGTGGTCTTCTGTTATGCCACTATGCTTTTTAAACAACAAGGGCTCTAGTCCTTTATCCCACTGTTTTTATGGGATCTCCCAGGCTGCGTCCTCTGCCAGTCCCAGATTCAGCACAGAGAACATCAGAAGTTACTAACCTGAAAAGAAGCAGAAAAATGCCAGAGCAAGGACCAACGAGGCACCTTCTATTTTCATGGTGAGGGTGGCAGCTCTTTGCCTGTGTTGACTCTACTAGTGCATTGCTCAATGAAACCCAAAGACAGGGCTCAGGTCTGATCACATATATATAGATGACCAGATTCTCCGCCTTCGTTATGACATAATCTTCCCAAGAACCATCATTAGCTGAAAAAACCAGTTTGATGACACTACTCTAAATTCTAATGATCTCATTAACACAATTAATTTCCATAAGGATGGGACATATTTGAGTCACTCCCTGCATTTTGTCAAGGTAAGAAAATTATAAATAGATCATTTCAGATCCCCCACAGAGCCAGAGGGGTTCTTGCCATCTTTAGGGTGGTTCATAGGACAGTGGGTACTCCAGTCAACACACCACTAATACCCTTTCATATCTCAACAAAATAGCTGAAAGGGCTTTATTTTAATAGCGTGGCTCCAGAAGAGACAACAGGAAGGTCAGGTCACTCAAACCTCTGGAAAGTCAGTTTGCTTTTATAAAAGCCCTTCAGTATGAACCTAAGGAGTAAACATTCAGGAAAGGTTGGAAAACATCAAGTTTGAGGCTTTATTGAAATTCTTTAGGCTTGATGCTACAGTTCACACAGTAGCTGTGTCAATGGTAAAACCATACTGCCAGATCCTCATCTTTTCCCTATTGTCTTAAGAAAAAATTGCAGTGTTATTAGTGAAAACCTTTCCTCAGCCCAGGTGGGACTTGGCAGACCATACAGAAGCTGCTCTTTGAGGTACTCACAGAGGTGTGTTGTTATTGATGTTAAAGGGTCCAGTGAAGCAGCCCTGCTCAGGTCTCTCCCAAAGATGAGATAAGATGAAGGCAATCATCCTGTGCAGGGTTTCTCAGGAGATTCCAGAGAGGAAAATAAAAATGACATCAAAGTTTTGGAATGTGATTTACATGGGAAGAAGCTGTGTGCCTTGTTCTCCAGTGAAAAAGAGAAGAATTTGGAGAGAAAAGCCATTTGCAAGGTTTGAAAGAGGATAAATGAGTCAGTGAAGCAGAGCAGAATGACAAGGGACTCAAGCACAGGCTGTGGATGTGCAGAGAGGCAGATCAGTACCATCTGAGGAAGAAAACATACTTCTGCATGACATATGTGTTTGGCCAGACAAGCCACCACAGCTCAGTATAAATCCTTGTAATAAACTGCTGCCACACGCTTCTGAGATCAGAACAGTTGTTACTGTTTACAACTGGAGCCAAAGCCAAGCAATTAGACTCCTACTTTAGTGTGTGGTCATCCTTAACATTTCTCCTCAACTCAAAATGAAATCATGTGCAGGTTCACACAGTGGAGAGTTTGGAACAGAGAAGTAAACTGCCTGAGGTCATACAGATGGTTCACAGCAGATGTGAAGAGCTGTGTGTTGTCCTGAATCGTAATTTCTGTATGCATATTTGGGTGTGGAATTAGAGGGGAGGCCAACAGGAAGAGAATAAAACTAAGCTGATACAGCATGTGTCAGTATATCCTTGGGAGAACTGGAAGAGAAAAAGCAAGAAAGTGTATGGTAGTTTAAAAGTGGTTAGAGCTGGGAAATCTATTTGAAGGACAAAACCAAAAGATGTTATTTGTTACTGAAGTGTCTGTCCATGAGTCAGCCATGAGGTGGGAGGGTTTGGGAAGGGGAAATGCATTTTTAAAATGGGTTTTGTTTTTTAAAATTTTCAATCCTCCAAAAGCTCCATTCCTACAGAGAAGTAAAACACCAAAAGCTCTATTCCTACAGACAAGTGAAACAATTCCCTGATTTAAGACAAGCTGGCTGACTGCCCTGTTCCTGAAGGAAGCAGAGTGGGTGCCATATCTGGTCAGACTGGCCAGGTGAGAGCAGCTCCCAACCTGGCAGGGTAGAGAGAGACAAGGAAAAGAAGAGAGAGATCCAGGTCCTGACCCCACACTGGCCCTGTGACCACCCCATCTTTCTCCCATATTCCCACTACAGCAGCATCCTGTCCACCAATTATACCCATATCAACATGTGGGAGAAGGTTGGAATGGCCCAAACACACCTTGATACCAAAACCAAAACCATATTCAGTAACAAAACTTCTAAGGCAAAAAAAAAAAAAAAAAAAAAAAGCCCCAAAAAACCACCAAAAACCTGCTGAAATATAATTCCCTTAGGGACAGATTCTCCATA